>NC_009393.2:415000-570000 GCF_000002875.2 Leishmania infantum JPCM5
GCGTGCCCCGGCTCATGCAGGTACCAGCCGTTGCGCAGATACTCGTTAGTCGTCGGGTACGGGTAGTACAGCGACCACCAGTCCTCGCGCAGCGTTATGTTGCGGAATCGAATCTCCCTGTCCGCCTTCCAGCTGATGCCCATCTTGGAGCAGTGGTTCTTCGTCACGCTGCCGCTGAGGGGCTCGCCTCGCAGCCCAAAATCAGTGCCGTTGCAGATCAGCGTCACCGGCGTCGTGCTGTCCACGCCGCCGTGAAGCACCGGTACGCCACTGATGTTTGCTTGCACCACCTCCGCCGGCGTCAGCTTGCGGTAGAGAATGAACGTGTCGTTAAACTTGGACCACGGCGCGATGCCGCAGGGGTTGTAGGTGAAGTATCTGGCCGGCCGCGTCACTTGCGTCCCGGTCACGTCGGTGATGGTGATGGGGGTGTCGCCTTCGTCACTGCGGAAGCCAGGGTACGTGTACGGCTTGCACAAGTAGGCTTTGTCGATCTTCGACTTGCCCCTCAGCTGCGAGTTGGAGCGGCCGTTGTGGAAGTCGCGGTGATTTTGGTGCATGTTGGCGATCTTGTAGTACATGTACACCGGTGCCTTCATGCGGTGGCTGATGTTGATCTCCAGCCACGTCCGCGTGCCCTGCGCGTGCGTCACGCCGTCCGCCGTGAACTGCAGGATGCCATGGTTGATGTTCACGCTCGAGTTCGACGGCACGTACTGGTACTGGTGAATGTGGCTGTATTCTTGCTCAACAATGTGGTATTCACGACCCTTCACCAGCACCAACGCCCCCAAAACCAGGAAGGGCACCATCAACACGTAGAAGATGGGCACGAGGACGAAGGGCGAGGGGTAGTTGAAGACGCCGGGCAACGTCTGCTGCGAAAGCGGGTTGCCGCCGTAGACGGTGCGCCCGTACTCGTGCACGAAATCCGGGATGAGCTTCTTCTTCAGCCACCGCTTTGCGCGGGTGCTGCGGCTCTTCGGGGCGTCTGCCGAGGCGGCCGCAGCGTTATATGCGCCACGGACGCCACCACCAGAGCCCTGCGCGCGGTGGCGCTCGTCGTCGCTGTCGGAGTAGGACGACGACGTCCTTGATGACGATCCGTTCGCGGAGGAGGACTCTGCGGACGGCGGTACCTCAGAGGACGTGCTCAGCGGCGGCGACGCACCTCGTTGCGGCGACCTCGACGACGACACTGGAACTGAGAAGGCGGGCGCACCGCCACCGCTGGCAGGCTGTGGCGCGGCTGTGGCTGGGCTGCTGCGTGGAAGCATTGACCCACGAAGCGGCAGGAACAGACTAAGGCAACGTGTGGGCGTGTGAGAGAGAACCTCGACCAGCTGTCGACACCCCCTCCTCCCCTGTGACGACAGACAGGCACGAATAAAAGGCAGGAGACACGCTTGTCTCGCGGAAAGCCTACACACAAACGCGGAGCAGCAGTGCAGCGGTTGGGCACACCACCACAGCAGCCACTGACACAGAGATACACCAGCGCGACAGAGGGCTGGTGTCTAATAGAGAAAGGCAGCGAAGCCAAGCAGAGATGAAAGGGGAAGAGGGGTGTGAGGAGGCCCGGTGGTAAGCTCACGCGCACGCAGACAACGACACTGACGGAGACAGAAAGCCAGCTATGGCTGGCTGGTGGCGACTGCTGATGCTGAGTGCGGTGAGATACCTACGTAGGGGACCGCCCGTAGAGTGGATATAGCGAAGTGGAGGGGGTGACGGTTGTGTAAGAGAGGTGGTGAGGGGAGGGGAATGCCTGCGAAGACGCCGCTAAAGAAGAACAGGGGAGAGGGCGCCGAAGGCGACGAAGAGATGAGGTGCGGCTCCGTAAGGAGTTGCTGTGTGACCCATGCCGCGATGCAGCTCCGCAGCTCATACCACGCATACAGACGCCCCACCGTCTGCGGCTCCAAAGGTCCTTCTCGCGTGCACCTGCGCAAGTTTGTCTGCACTGCGATGCTTGAAAGCGATCGGGGAGATAGACGGAAAGAGAGAGGGAGGGCACTGTGCCGTCTTGACACGTGTGTGTGTGTGTAGGGAGGGGGCCATGAAAGGCGAGGGGCATGAGACGATGGCGACCGGGCAAGTGAGGCGGAGAAGAGACGGGGTTTGGTTCCGTGAGTGTGCGCCGTTCACAAGCCAGCTCACCACCCCCGCCACCATCAAGATACCGCAAAGAGCATTCGGCCCTTCACAAGACCACGTGGCAGCGTGTGCGTGTCTCTTGCGTCGTCGTCCGTGCCGCTACGGGCTTCGCTCATTGTTTTGCTTTTATCGAGTGTGTCGACGACGTTGTTACTCGGTGTTTGGGGGGTGGGGAGGCGAGCGAGTCTCACATATGTCAGTTTATTTGTGTGTGTGCGTAAAGGGAGGTACGGTCAGGCGCCCGCTTCGCGCGAGGCGGATGTGATGGCGCTGCCGTTCGGTTCGGGTGCATACATACATGCAAAGCCGCGTGCTTGCAGGTGAGTGAGAGCCGTGATGCGTCCGCGTTCCTTTGCGACGGCCAGCGCAAGCCCTTGCTGCAGTGCTTGCTGCTGCGCCATGGCAGTAGCGAGGCGAGTGTCAAGTATCTTTACATCGCGTGCGAAGGCACTGGACTCGTTGCACGCAGCTGTCGCGGAGGATCGGCGCGATGTGGTCGAGGAAGGCGCTGCGGCGGGTGCTGGCCGCCGCAGTCGTGCGTTATGCACCGTCAAGCAGTGCCGTTTCTCTTGCACAAGCGCCTCGTAGCGTCGACGAAGCTCATCGTTTTCTCTGTCCAGCTCCCGCAGCTGACGTATCATCCTCTCCGTCTCCTGCTTCCTCGGCGAGCTGCTTGGCTGCGGCTCCAGCACTGCCCCATCCCTCTCCGCTTGCTTTGTCTGTGCCGTAGCGGGCGGCTGCTTAGGCTTCTCACGCCACGCGTCAAGGAGCGCATGCGCATGCTCAAGCTGCTGCTTGGAGGCCGCCAGCTTTGCGGCCAGAGCGCGGCGCTCCTGCCGCACCACTCGCAGCCGCGTGGCGCACGCGTCGTAGAGCGCGGCATCTTGCCGTGACAGCAGCACCTCCGCGTCGGCGTGGGATGAGGAAGTCGACCCGTGTTGGTGAGCGCGAAAGCCGGCGCGACCGCCGCCGTGCAGAGCGTCGACAAGGCGCGGCCGCTCCATGCCGTATGGGTTGCGCAGCAGCACTGGCTGCGGTGACCCGAAGGGCGCCGTCTTGTGCGCTCTTCGGCCTCTCGCAGACGTTAGGGAACACAGCGCTGGCGCGCTGCTGCTCGTGTGGACTGTGCGAGAGGGACTTGCTATCGGCCTCGCCACGGTATCCGCAGTGCTCATGAGGGCAGCTGCAGCTCCAGCACCACCGGCTGCATCCGCCGCACGGGCCAGGGTCAGCGACACATGTGGTGCAGGTCTGCGTCCCGCCAGTGGGCCCTGTGCCGTCAGCGGTGGCGTCGGTGTCGTTGAGATCATGAGAAGAGGGCTTTGTGGTGGCGCAGACGGCGAGACAGAGGCCGTGGCGGATGCCTCTGTTCTCTTCTCTTCTACAGGGAGTGCGTGTGAGTGTGCGTGCTGCATCTTCGGTGCTGCTTCATTGGCGCTGCTGACAGCTGAGTGGACGAGGGGGTGGGGTGGAGTATCACTGTCGTCCGGCGGCGCGTACACCAGATTTTCGAACCTCAAACACTTCGGCCGTTCTCACACACTCCATCTGCGCACACGCACAACGCAAAACAAAGAAACGAGAGAGATGGGGATAGGGAGGCGGAGGAGAGGTGACGGTAGTGGTGGGACGCAGCCCCCCCCTCCTCCTCTACTAAGGCACTAACGCACAGACACACACACACACACACACACACACACACGTACGCGTTGAGTGCCATCCACAGCCATGGCAAGGGGAAGGGGCGTCAGCTGCAGCGCGTGCAGCAGAGCTACCATCTACTACTTTCGCCCTCCCGCACGCAGTGACAGATGGCATCACCACTCTTGATCATGCGCGGAAAAAGATGCAGGCACGGCATGGCAGCGGGGCCCCTGCGCTTCGGGTGTGGGCCCCTGCGTGGACACTGGTGAACGCCTTGCTGCGGCTGTTCCGCACTCTTGTTCCCTCACCCCGCCCCCTTTATGGGTGTGTGCCTGTGTGTGGGATCTGTGACCTCTGGATCCAGTTCTCATGGAGTAGCGATTGATCGTTCCCATGTCTCTAATGAAAGTGCTGGGTTCCTCCCTCCCCTTGTCCACCATGTCCCCCACCCGCTGACGGAGTTGATGGCGGGTTGGTCAGCGGGGGTGGGGTGAGTGGGAAGCGGGCGGGGGGGGTTGAGAGACATGATTTAAAGCCACAGACGATGCAAAAAAAAACTCGTTCACATCCGCCCTAGCATAAGAGGCGGCCGGGAGCCTCCCGGAGGCAGTAGAGGAGACACGTTCCGCATGAGGGCACGAAAAGAGCTTCTGCAATGAAAAGAGGGAGGGAGGGAGGCGTGTATGTCGTCTGCCACTGCCTTCATTTCTCAGCCCTCGCGTATGAGCCCAACGCCACTCTGCACACCCCTTCGCCCACCCACCCTTCCACGGCCCTGTCACCAGGCCCCATCCGCGTGGTGCGAATCAAACCGCAGACACACACGTGTGCTACAGCAAATGCGCCGACTCAGCGACCTGTACACCATCTCTGTCTCAAGCTCTACTCCCCCACCCCACACAGCCGCCCCCCAATCATGCCGGTCGCCACGCCTGGTGCATCCCCCCTCCCCCCTCCCTCGGGGTGGCACACAGGCTCCTCCCCACACATCAGTGGGCCGTGTGAGGGCCGTGTGAGGCATACGCTCGAGTCGCCCTGACGCGTGCTGCCCATCGTATGGATGGCACAGACGTGTTCACTGTCGTCGGCCGTCCCGACGCACCGCCAGAGGTGGGTTCTGCATTGGCAGGGATAGAAAAGGGGGGGGGTGTTTGGCCTCCCTAACACAGAGAGTGGGGGGCGGGGAGAGTCGCACAGGGCCCTGAGACACCACGCTCTGAGAGGTGTGTGTATGTGTGCCCTCCTGTCACCAGAGGGGGAGACGTCATGAGGGGTACCACGGAAAACAAAAATGTTGAGAAGGCGGTGGGATGTGTGCGTCCACCTCCCTCCAAGTGCGAAGCCGAATCCACCTCTCCGGACACCGCCCAGATGAGGCCAACGCCTGCGTACCTCGCTGATTCTTCAACACGACCGACGCCTGACGTCCTTGTCGAGCTGCCCCTCGCTGTGCGTCTCTTCCCATTCGGTCCCCACCTTTCCAGTCACCTATGGAAAACGCTCGACCTACCGTTGTTGCCACGACGACTTGGAAGTGCCACTCCACGCAAATTCGTCATCATCCTCGTAGCTCTCTATAGGTTTGATCGGCTTGTTCTTCTTGCGCAGGCAGCTGCGCAGGTTGCTACGTATAATGAAGTCCACGTCGGAGTAGATGCGGTCGTGCACACGGCGCTGCAGCGTAGAGGTCTCGCCGGTGTCCGCGTTTGTGTAGTTGAACTCGTCGTTCTCAGGCTTCTCGACACCCTCCTCGTCGATGCCGCTGGCGATCTTCAAGATTATCTCGAGCATCTCGTAGTTGCCAAGAATGTCGACATGCTTGGCACTCAGTTTACCACCGCGCAGGTTCAAGGACGAGGCACCACTGACGCTGTGGTTGAATTCCCGCGTCACGACGCGGCCCACATTGCGTCTCCACCCGTTCACGGCGCGACACATGTACGCGAGCGACATGAGCGGCACCGTATCATCGCCGTCCGACATGCGCACGCCATGTGAAGTGTTGTTGTTAAATACGGAGCTGTTGCCTACGTACGGGGTTTCGATGTTCGCCTCGTCTGGGTTCCACATGAGATAGTAGCCTGCCTCCGCTGGCAAGCCGACGCCGTACAGGCACGCCACCGTTGTGTTTGGTGCCTGCGGCAGCGAGGGCAAGTCGTCGATAGTCTCCAAGAAGGAGTCGATCTGACGAACGCAGTCCTCGTGACCGGAGCGCTGGCATTCACCGCGGATTAGTTCCGCCGTGCCGCGAGTGCCGAGAGCGGTGCCGTTAGGCAGCACCGTGAGCCCCGGCCACGCCTCCTCGCAACCGCGCGGCAGCATCGAAACCAGGCAGCTCCACGACCGCGACAAGCCATAGCGGGCCTCCTGGCTGATAAAGGTGTCGAACATTTTCCTGGCCGCCCACTGAATGTTGAGCGTGTCTCTTGCGTCGCCGAGCAGCAGCGCTGAGGCAGCCTTGCCAACGCCCATTGCAACGCCGCCTACGTTCACGTAGTAGGCGACGTGGCGGTCCATAAAGCCGCTCTCGCGCTGCTCTGCCCACCGGAAGAAGGCCAGAGCGACGGTCGCGCCGTAGCTGTGCGAGATGACCACCGCCCGCTTCCGGTTCTTCTGGCACAGAAAGCGCAGGCTGTTGCGCACCTGGTAAAAGAACCCGTCGCGCTCGTGCGCCTTACCAGGGGAGAGGCGCCAGTCGTATGTCACGACTGCCATGCTCTGCGGGTCGTAACCGATGTCCGCGAGGTTGATGAGCACCTTCGCCCACACCCAGTAGCCAGGGACGAAGTAGTCCACCGAGGCGAAGCCAGAGTCGGCGCGCACCTTCGTGTCGTCGCGGTCCATCCCGGTTTTCTTGTTCATGCTGAACATGTCCAGCCAGCACTGCGGGTCGGACAGGATGAGGTAGATCATCTGCGGTCCAAACATGCGCTGCCGGAACCCCGAAAAGAAGGACTTCTGCCGCGCACACGGCAGCGAGGTTTCCCACACCTCCAGCGCGCCGGTGATGAAGCCCGGCATGATGACGACGGGGTGCCGCCGCGGCAAGTATGTGTCACCCCTGTTGTACTTCTTGAAGAAGGTGAGCCCCGGTCGCGCGTCCTCATCGACCGTGAAGGAGCCGGCGACGTCCTCCATCACACCTTCTGGCGCAATCACAAACATGAGCACTGCGAGAATGAGCACGACAAGATGCACCCGCCTGCGTGTCAGAAAGTCGACTACATCGAAGAGGTTGTGCTTCATCCAGCTGGGGAGCGGCAGACGCTCGATCATCCGTGCTGTGCGTCGCTGCGAGTCGGTAACCTTTGCGGAGTCAGTCGGACTCGCGAATGCGTTGTCGAAGTCCACGAACTCCTCCCGGCCAAACATGAAGGAGCGCAGGCGCATCCAGCGGCTCTTCGGCTGACCGCTCGCAGACAACCCCTTGTGCTGCCCGCGGTGATGATGTTGCCCACCCGCGACGGAAGGCGCGTACCGTCGTGCTGCAGACACCCTCGGGTTCGACGGTGACACCTCCACGGGCGGCGGGCGGTGCATCGCGTCGATGCTTGTTTCGATATGCATGAGAGCCGCCGACTGCACCACCGGCGCGACGCGGCGCGCCTGCGTGGCAGCAACCACGCCCTCCGATGACTTGCCGTCGGTTTCTGCACGCTGGCCCTGCAAGGTGCGGCGATAGCGCACTTGGCCTTTTCGAGGGCTCGAGGCCGCGCTACCGGCGGCCGACGACGCGGCGCGCGCCACTTTGTTGCCGCTGCCTTTGGTGTCCTTCATCTTGTCAAGCGGTGGACCTCGCCAGAGGCGTGCGCACCGGGCGGAGTGGTGCAGAGGTGCGATATGCCCACAAAAAGTGAGGCAGAGAGAAAAGGGCCCCTGACCACCACGGCGAAAAATGCTCAAGAAGGCATGCGCGTGCGTGCGTGCGTGTGTGTGGGTGGTGAGGGGCTCCACCGTGACGGACGCTGCATCACACAGCACCGCCGCACAAACACACAAAGATATACGTATATATATATATATATATGTATATACGTGCGTGTATGCGCGTATCGATGCCGGGTCGCCGCCCTCCCCTTCCCCAACACGGTAAGAGCAGGTAGCAGCAATAAGCGGGGCGAAGAAGAGAGGCGCGCGCAGGCACGCAGGCAGACACAGAATAGAATATGATGTCCTGTGGAATGCAACGCAGAGATGTGCGTAGCCGTAGTGACCGTGATGGAGTTACGGATGGGGTGGGCCGGGGGACAGCGGCGGTGGGAGCTCAACGTATATCGTTGTCAGAGACGGAGAGAAAGGAAGGAGGCGTGAGGTTGCGAGCAGCTACCGGGTTCAAAAGCTTGAAGCGCGCAAGGTCACGGAGAGACAACCACAGAGGCAGGAAGCAGGAGGTGGAGACAACAACGAAAAAGCGGTGCCACTGCCTCAATGTGAAGGTGGGCTTGCTCCTAGAGAGAAAGTTGGGTCACTACGTGTGAGAACGCTGATAAGGATGACGATGACGGGTTTGTTAGGCGGGAGACGGAAGTCGTGATAGGAGCAGGTGTGTCTGGGGGAAAGGGGCAGAGAGAAGAGCAAGCGTAATCCTTTCTTAGTGGGCGCGTGAAGGGTCCTGCTCTGCGTATCGTACGTTCTGCGACGGCAGCGCGTGCAGCTTGACCGCTACTGATTGCCACCTCGGTGAGTAGGTGTTTTTCTCAAGGATCGCCACGCTACTTTGGTGTGCGCCTATTCGACCTTTTTTTCTCCCCGTTCGTTGAGCGATGTGCTGGGTTTGCTGGAGATGACACTGCTGAGTACAGGAATGAACACGTGGTGTGTGTGTGTGTGTGTATGTGAGCGCGAGAAGGAGAGGTAGAAGCCAAGGAGGAGCCACTGCCACCTTTGTGCGAGGGGCCCAAAGGCTCTTGTGACGACACACGCCCGCGATACAGCCTAAGCGCATGCCCTCACCCTGATACGCGCAGCTGTGAGAGGTGGACGAGGCGGGTGTGAGAGAAATCGAAGATACGCGTGCAACACCCAGCCGTTGCTTCCTCTCCTTTCTCTCTCCCACGGCACCCCCATACCGTCACGCACATGGAAGCCCATGCACGGGTGAATGCGTGTGTGCGCGCTACATCACGCAGCCTCTTTGCCCGGTGGACTGTTCGTGTTTGTGTGTTGCCTTTTTTTTTCGGCTTCAGTCACCCAACGTGGGAGTCCTCCAAAGAAGGAAAGAAAACGAGTCGCTGTCCAACATAACATGTGCGCCTCCCCCTCACGCGCACGCAGACATGCACAGCACCCCAAGAATGCATCGACAGCTGCAGGCCTGCTTCTCTCTGCTCCCCGTTTCCGTTTCGTTCCCCCGGCCAAACGTTGCATCACTGCGCCCCACGCCCGCACGCCACATCGCACGACCCGCGAGCTCGAAGAGCATCCACAACGAGTAGGCGACGTACGCGTGGGTGCGCGTTACACTCTAGAGAAACCAGAAAAAAAAAGCCATCAAGGGAAGAACAATGAAAAGCATACGTGAAACCATCCAAAAAGAGGGAAGGAAGGCACGCAAACACCCACACTCCCACTCACAGCGCTGCCCCGCAAATCCGAAAACAACGTTCTTCGTCTGCCGCTGCCTTCATTTCTCAGCCCTCGCGTATGAGTCCAACGCCACTCTGCACACCCCTTCGCCCACCCACCCTTCCACGGCCCTGTCACCAGGCCCCATCCGCGTGGTGCGAAGCAAACCGCAGACACACACGTGTGCTACAGCAAATGCGCCGACTCAGCGACCTGTACACCATCTCTGTCTCAAGCTCTACTCCCCCACCCCACACAGCCGCCCCCCAATCATGCCGGTCGCCACGCCTGGTGCATCCCCCCTCCCCTCTCCCTCGGGGTGGCACACAGGCTCCTCCCCACACATCAGTGGGCCGTGTGAGGGCCGTGTGAGGCATACGCTCGAGCCACCCTGACGCGTGCTGCCCATCGTATGGATGGCACAGACGTGTTCACTGTCGTCGGCCGTCCCGACGCACCGCCAGAGGTGGGTTCTGCATTGGCAGGGATAGAAAAGGGCTGCTTGGCTTCCTGCCACCGAGGGAGCGGTGGGGGTGAGTGGGAGGGTTGCACTGGACTCCCGGATGCTGCGCACTGAGGTGTGTGTGTGTGTGCCCCTCGAAGAGATACAAAAACGCTGAGAAGTACCGTGACTCTGACTCCGTTGCCGACATCCTCCGCACCTGTCACCAGGGAGAAGGGGGCGCGCGCCCACGTGTATGCGTTTTTTGGTGCCTTTGCCAAAAAATGCCAAGGCGAGCGAGAGAGATGGTCAGCGGCATGACAGCGGCCGGACGTGCCTCAGCGACGAGGACAGTGATCACTGGTGCACGATGTCTAGTGCTCATTTTTTGAGTTGCGCTGCTAGCTGCTTCTCGATCCACGCCCAGAGTTGGATTGGGAGGGGGGGGAAGGGGATGCGGAGAGAGGAAGGGTGCGGGGCGGACGGCACGGGAGGAGACAATAACCACAGAGAAACAGAGGGAAGCGACCATCATTGCACCTGCGTGCCACTTCCTTCCACGACCAATGCCGCCATAGCTGCTGTCGTTCCGAAATCGCCGACGGACGACATCTATTCCGCAATCTCCTCCACATCAACATCGCCGTCGCCACCACGCATCACCCACATTGCGAAGACGACGACGACGACTGCGGCGATCGCTATGCGAAGAAGCCGCATATAATTTCCGCGCACGGCCAGCTGACCGCCGCTAACGTTCCGGCGGCGCTTCTCGTTGAGCGTGTTCTGCTCCATCTGCTCTGCCGTCATGCTCTTTCGGCCAGACGAGCTCTTCTCGCCAGCGGAGCCACTGCCACGACCAGCCGCATCGCCGCCTGCAGCAACGCCACCGCTTCCGGCCGCCCCAGCCTTGCCAGCCGCCGCGCCGGCGGCTCCGTCCTTGCTATCACCGGCGTCGAGGAGCACGCGGCACGAGATGTACTTCTGGACCACCGACGAGGCATTAGCGTCCTTCTTCTTCTGAATCAAGTTCGCCAAGTTGGCTCCGTGCGCCTCAATGACGTCCTGCTCCCCCAGCACGGCACATTCCACGCGGAAGGTGTCCTTGGTGTAGCGCACGCCTACCGGCAGCCCCTCCGCAAAGGTCTTTTGATTCAGAAAGATCGTGATCTTCGCCGACGAGTTCCCCTTCACGACGCCCTTCGAGTGCTTGAGGTAGTACCGCAGCGGCGCGGTGGTGCGGACGCGGTAGATGATCGCCTCATACCCGACGTTTGTGAGCTCGAAGGTGCAGTCCTCGTTGGCGTGTAGCACCAACTCGAACTTCTCCGGGTTCACGATGATGTTGGGGGCTCTAACGTCCATTTTTATATTTCTGTGCTTGGCTCTTCTCTTCGGGGTTCCGTCGTGACACCAAGGGACATGCACACCGCGTCTTTGCGTCTTCCTCCCCCTACCGCCTCGCTTTTTTTGGGAGTGGGGTGAGGTGGGGGTGGGGCCTTTGCTTCCCGTTATCCTTGCGGGCGCCGCTGGTGCTGTTGCGGAGGTACACACACACACACACACACACACGCGTGCGGCTGTGGGTGTGGGTGCTCGCGATCAAGTCTGCGTGTCGTGTTTTGCACGCGCAGCGGCAGCGGCAGAGGCCCCAGCGCTGGCGAGGGAACACAGAGAGCGCCCTGATCGGGGGAAGGACGCCACGAACGTACACGCACAGGCAGACGCACCACCGAACACACAATAATGAGCGAAACCAAAGAAATCGAAATCAGGAAGACGCAGAGCCAACAGCAACGAGACAGAGAGAGATTGGGGATTGCTATGTGCTTGTATAGGTTGTAGCCGTGAACGGTGTGCACTGGAGAAGAATTGGGGGTGGGGGGCGGGGATGGGCAGTGTTGCAGGGATGCTGCTTGTGTGTGTCCATTGGAGAACAAACGTGTGTGCATGCATGCATGAGGGAGAGAGATGCGTAAGCGCACGCATGCACACTCACACCTGCGTGTGTACGTCTGTGCCCATGTACACCGGAAAGGGAGTTCTACGTGATCTGCGTCGCAGTAGCTGCAAGGGGAGGTAACGCAGAGGTAAGGCCTTGCTGTAGCGTCTAATGTGCCAGTCCATCCTTATCTTCTTCCCGCCACCTCACTCGTCGGCCTGGCACCACCGTTGTCCCACAGCAGGGGCAGAGAAACGAAGGACTGGAAGACCCACATGGTGACGTCACTGCCTCCTACGAGATGATCGGCACAGTCGCCCGTGCCCCATCGGCTGAACGTTTGTGTGTGTGTGCATGAGAGGAAGCGAGGCTGCCTCAGCGCCCTCCGACCCCTCACCACACTCCTGAAGCGGACTGAGGAGAGGCAGACGGACGGAGCGCAAAGAACGGAACAAGAAGGCACGCGCAACAGTGGCGGGGGTGGGGGGCTCCGCAGCAGGCCATACCACAACCTACTTTTTCACCCATCATAAAGACACAAAGACATGAAGGAGGTGCGCGGACACACACACACACACACACAGTGCAAACGGACACTTTCTGGCTCTCTCCGCTCACGCATCGTCGTCCTTTTCGAACCATGACATGGGCCCAAGAGCATCGCCGACGAAACTGCCGCGCAGCTCCATAATCGGAATGGCGCCGCTGTCCCCGCCACTGGCGCCGTCGGCGTCTTCCGCTGCGGATACAGTTTCTTCCGATTGCACCGTGCACGACGCCACCTTCACAATCACCTCAGCACCCACCATGTAGGCGTTGTACGGCGCTGCGGCAGCGGCGGTCGTAGATGAGAGCGCGCTTGAGGCCAATGTGTCACTACCATACCCGTCGCCGTCCTTGCCGCTGCCTTGCCCCATCCCTGCCACCGCTGGGCCTGCGCCGAGCTCCGCACTGCGTTCGCCGCCCTCTTGGTCCTCCGTGTCCAGCGGGAGGTACCAGAATCCTTGTGCGGCGCTGAAGCGTGAACCAGGCACTAGCATCTCCGCCGGCACCAGGAACGGAATGGCCACAAACAGATCCATCGTCAAGTACACACCAGCAGCCGTCTGATAAGCGATGCGGGCCTTGAGACGCGTGCCTGGGTTCGGCGCGAACACGCACACACCAAAGGTCACTGTAAGCCACGCCGATGCTGCCGCGCCGCGCACGGAGCTGGCCGAGTACTCCATCACTTCTGTGATGGCCACGCAGAGACCCCGAGAGGGAATGACGCGTCCAACGTAACGCTCTGTGAGGCGGTGCAGCAGGATGTCGCGCAAGGTGAGCGAGTAGCATTCGTTGTCGCCGTCGCTGCGGACCGCGACGGTCGCCGTCGCAGCGGACGAGGGACCACGAGTGGTGTTCGTCGCGGCTGCACCACCACTATCAGCGCACTCGTTGGTGAAGTGGCGGGGGAAGTAGACGGCCTCGATGGCCACCGTGTCGTAGAGGATGTACGAAGAAAACATGACTAATCGGTGTGACTACCAGTGCGGTTAGAGCTGCCAAAGAGCTCCACAGACACACACACACACACACACACACACAAACACACACACACACTAACACACAAACACAAAGAGAAAAATGAAGGCTATGTATGATAATGTACTCTTAAAGTGCGCGTGTGTGTGCCATGCCGGTGTTCGCCGTGCTCCTCGTCGGTTGCAGTGCTCCACAAAAGGAAGTGCAGAGATGATGAGGCTAAGAGGAGGGTATCTGTGAGGTGGCCTGGCTGGGCACTGAAGCTGTCGACCCTCTGTCACGCGCGCGTGCGTGTATAAAAGGGCACTAGAGGTGTAAGAGAGATCAAGGAGAGGTTACGGTTTACGAGGGAAGGAGGGGGGAGGTACGGGAGAGCGAGTAAGATGGCTCATGATGTTGTACACCCATGCGCGCACGCGCACGCTGTGCCTGACAACAGGCCGTGGCTCACGTGTCTGTCTGTGTGTGTGCTACGCTGGAAGCACACAGACAGACAGACACACAAACACATGCACGTGTGCGCGAGCGCCTCTTCCTCCCTTTACTTGCTTCCCCACTTCACCTTTCGTTCTCTCACTTGTGTACTTGAAGACATCACTTGTTAGAACTTGATTAGCCTCTGCACTTCTGCTTAGAACGAGTGCCCAATCGCCATCACACACGCACATCACACATCAAACATCACACGTTAAGGGGTGGGGTCGAGAGCACCAGCACACAGGTAAGAAGAGCTTCGAGAGGAGGAGGGGAAGCGTCAGAGACGTATTGCACGCACGCTTGCGTGCCGCGCCGTTTTCCATCCACGCCGTCCCTCGCCATTATACTCTGTTTCTCCATACATATATGGGCAGATGTCATATACTCCAGTGCTGCATCCTCCACCCCTTAGCACAGCCCGCGGCTCCGCGGCATTGCTTCCCCTCGTCTTATGGACTTCATAAAAACATGGAGACGAACAACAACACACACCTTACGCACCGCAGCTGCTTCAGCGACCCATCATCGACACATACACACACACGCACGTGCACAGGACAACAATGCACGCCGACTTGATTAGTTCAGCTGCGCACTTCATTTTTCCTTCCTTCCTTTGTTCCCTTTTACTTTCCTAATCACGAAGTCAAACCTGTGGTAGTGGCGGCATGGGTGGCTGTGATGTGGAAGGCATCGGAGATACACACACACACACACACATCACACATCATACACAGCGCAGGCCCTTGCTTACGCTCAGCGCGGGCGCATGGGTATGCGTGCTTGTACGTGCGTATGCGTGTATGTGCGCCGATGTAGGGCCCTCTTCCTCTTTCCCGCCCTGCTGCCCCATCTCAATGGCTTCGTTGATGTATACATATATATATATATATATAGAACGTTGTCGTGTTTCTTCGCCTCGCCTGCCGCCATGCCATGCGACACTTCGCATCAACTCCTTTTCGACTGCTTCCCACCCACCCACCCCGCCCCACCGCGTCGCCGCATCGCCCGCCCTGTACAACCCCGAACGCCGAAAGCAGAAACCGGGGGCGCAGTTCCACTGCCCTCTTCTCCCCAGTACGTACAGCGTCAGGCGCACACTTCTTAGCTGCTCTGCTTCATGGGCACACCACGACGGATCGTGCCCCAGCCAATCAGACGGAACGTCTTGTCCACCATACGCGAGATCGCCACCTGCTCACCCGTGGAGCAGCACACCGGCGTCACCAGCTCCAGCTTCGCGATCTCGGGGTCCTGGGTGATATTAAGCACCGTTGCACCAGCCGTGAGGGTGCCTACGTTGATCTGCAGGGACTCCAGAACGTTCAGCTTCTGCACGCGCTTCGCCGTGGACTTGCCATCCTTCGACTTGGCACCAACCATCTCGGAGAAAAGATAGTACTGCACCTCAATCTCGCAATACACCTCCGGCAGCGTGCCCTCCTCGCCCAGCATGTTGCCCACCATCTTGTCTTGACGCGTCAGGGTCGGGTCGAGGGTCGTGCCGACGGCGATGAGGCCGCCAGGAATGGCGTACTGCAGTACGTTATTCTCCGCCTTGAGCGTAACCGTGCGCGTTTTCAGCGGGCTATAGGTGAAGCGGCCGCCCTGCTCGTTGGAGCTGCGTGAGCGCACCAGGCCAGGACGGATCTCCACCACCTGTCCCACCTTGATGACGCCTTGCGTGACTGTCCCACCAGCCACGCCACCCTTCAGGCTCTCAATGTCGCCCTCGCCTGGCTTGTTAATGTCGAAAGAACGCACGACTGTCATGCGCACCGGCGCCTTCAGCTGGCGCACCGGCATCGGGATGTGGAGGAGGTACTCTAGGAGGTAGTCCACGTTGCGCTTCAGCTGCGCCGAGATCGGCACAATCGGCACATTCAAGGCGATGTTGTCGAGGTAGGCGCGAACATGGCGGTACTGGTCGTGTGCCTTCACCTCACCGACAAGATCGATCTTGTTTTGCAGGACCACGAGGTGGCGCAGCTTCATGATCTCGACAGCCTTCAGGTGCTCCAGCGTCTGCGGCTGCGGGAACGACTCGTTGGCGGCGATGAGCAGCAGCGCGGCGTCCATGATGGCGGCGCCGTTCAGCATGGTTGCCATCAGCACGTCGTGGCCGGGGCAGTCGACAAAGGAGAAGTGGCGCTTCAGCGTCATGGTCTCTCCGCAGTTGGGGCACGGCGTGCTGTCCGGCTGCGAGGACGGGTAGGTCTGGTAGCAGGTGGGGCGCGGGCAGGTCTCGCACTGGTACACCTTGGCGTTGGCGTAGCCGAGGTGGATGGTGATGTTCATGACAGCCTCGCGGTGGAACTTCTGCGTCTTGACACCGCTGAGCGCTTTGACCACGGTGGACTTACCGTGTGCGACGTGGCCGATGGTGCCGACGTTGATGGTGGCCTGGCGCGACATGACCTCGAAGGTGTCGACGTTGAGCTCATCGAGGTCGATCTTGCTGAAGTCCTGCTTGGCGAGCCCCTGGTCTGTGTCGATGACCTTCTCGTCATCGAGGGTGAAGTCCGCAATATCCTCCTCGGCCATGGCGATGACTCGAGCGAGTGTGGTGGTGGTGGTGGTGAAGGTGTGCGTGTGCGTGCGTGTAAGAGAAGGTACTCCTGCTACGTACGGCGGAGAAGTCGTAACGGGCCCACGCACACAAAGGAAGAAACGAATAACGACAGGCCGGCGAATCTGTGCGCCCATCGGCCGGCAGGGGCACACACAGACACGCGCGCGCACGCCCACGTGTGTTCGCGTGTGCGGAGTCGAGGGAGAGAGGGGGAGGGGGAGGCGATAAGAGGGGAGGAGGTGGCCCACACATACAAGAAATGTCGATAGGGAGGGGTGCAGCATCACCTTCATGGACCGGTGAGCGACGGGATGAAGGAGCGTAGACGCGAGCTACGACGGGTGGGGACGGATGAGACCTGCAGCGTCGCCGCAGCCACGTACACAGACGCAATGCGTATAGAGGTCGTTGCATGTTTTTCTCCGCACGGTTGTGCGGCACACAAAACCAGCGCGTGATCTCGTCCGCGCAGCGCAACGGGGAGAGGCAAAAGGGGGAGGGGAGGGCGGGGAGGAAGCGGGGCCACGACACAGAGAAACAGATGAGATGGAAACAGACGCAAGCCCGCGCAGTCAGATCGCATATGTGCGTGCGACTGCGCAGGAGAGAGCTGCGCGGAGAAAGCGAGTGTCTTCGAGAGTTTTTCTCTTGCCCATCGAGCGTCGTCGTCGTAATGGTGAGAAAAGCGCTCGAACAAGAGAGGTGCGGAGGTATAAGACGGGAGAGAGCGAGCACCGTGGAGCAGCCAGAGGAACCTCGTGCAGCAGGGCAACGACACAGAGACATGCAACGGATGCTACCCCTTCAGCGACTCTGCACGCGCGGTTTGCCACGTTGCCGCTGCAGCGTCGACCTCCCTCCATTCCTCTTCTTCCTGCCACGGCGGCGTCGGCCCGAACGCAGAGCTTGCCGTCAGCATCCCACACGACGTCTCTCCGCATATGTCCTCCTTCAATGACACCGTCACTGCGAGTCCTCCGGCAGGAGCTTCACGGGCACGCCTTTGAGTATCGTGCCCCACCCAATCACGCGAACCTTGCGATCTACGTACCGGGCTAGCACAATGCGCTGGTGTGGAGGATCGGCGGAGAGGGGGCTCTCCAGCCGGCAGATGGCCCGCCCAGCATGCCGCGACGTCCGCAGCACCGTCGCTGCCGTCGTCAGCGTCCCAACGCTCAGGATGATGCTCTCGTCCTCTCGCAGCGGCACGACGCGGCGGTGCAGAGAGGAGACCACGCGGTCTGGGTGGACCCGATATGAGTCGGCACCACCGTTGAAGTCGCGATCCCTGTCGCGGTGTGGCTTGGCGCGTCCAGGACGCGGTGCTGCGAGGCCGAGAATTTCGCGCAGGAGGAAGAACTGAATGACGACTTCTTGGTACACCTGCATGCCTGTGTGACACTCCACTGCGACTGGAGCCGGAGCAGGAGATTGGCAGGGGAGGACGGCGCCGGATGGCGTCGGTGTTGCGTCGCCTGTGGTGGTGGTCGCCGGCGTCGTTGATGCGGAGGCAGCTTCTGCCACCGCTGGCGGACTGTCGCACCTCCGTAGACTGCACCTCGTTCCACGCGACCGCCAGACGGGACCGCGACTCACCACCCGCACCACCTGCCCTCGTAACTTGTTTTGACGTGTCAGGGATGGGTCGAGCGTCGTGCCAATCGCAATGAGGCCGCCTGGCACGGCGAACTGCAGCTCGTTCTTCTCCGCCTGGAGTCGCACAACGGTGGTGCGCAGTGGGACGGCGTACAGCTCGCCAGGCGGCGGGGAGGCGACGTAGGCCAACTCTCGACCCGACAAGACATCCGCCCGTCGCGGCAGCACACCGTCGCGCCGCCGGAGCACCAGCAGCCCAGGGATGATTTCGATTTCGTCTCCGACGCACAAGACACCGGCCGCGACAGTGCCACCGACGACACCGCCCTTGAGCGCCTTCGCACCGTCGCCAGCCGGGCCAGGCAGCGACACATCGAAGGAACGTAGCACGTTCATGTACTGCGCGTGGTGCAGCTGCCGCCGTGGCAGAGGGATGTGCACGAGGTAGTCCAGCAAGAAGCTGATGTTCACGTGCTGCTGTGCGCAAATCGGAATCACCGGCGCCTTGGCGTAGGCTGTCTTGGTGGCGAGGTAGTGGTGAATAATGCTGTGCTGCGCCGCCGCGCGCTCCTTGCTAACAAGGTCCACCTTGTTCTGTAGCACGATGAGCGACGAGACGCCGATCATTTCCGCCGCGGCGAGGTGCTCCAGCGTCTGCGGCTGCGGGAACGACTCGTTGGCGGCGATGAGCAGCAGCGCGGCGTCCATGATGGCGGCGCCGTTCAGCATGGTTGCCATCAGCACGTCGTGGCCGGGGCAGTCGACAAAGGAGAAGTGGCGCTTCAGCGTCATGGTCTCTCCGCAGTTGGGGCACGGCGTGCTGTCCGGCTGCGAGGACGGGTAGGTCTGGTAGCAGGTGGGGCGCGGGCAGGTCTCGCACTGGTACACCTTGGCGTTGGCGTAGCCGAGGTGGATGGTGATGTTCATGACAGCCTCGCGGTGGAACTTCTGCGTCTTGACACCGCTGAGCGCTTTGACCACGGTGGACTTACCGTGTGCGACGTGGCCGATGGTGCCGACGTTGATGGTGGCCTGGCGCGACATGACCTCGAAGGTGTCGACGTTGAGCTCATCGAGGTCGATCTTGCTGAAGTCCTGCTTGGCGAGCCCCTGGTCTGTGTCGATGACCTTCTCGTCATCGAGGGTGAAGTCCGCAATATCCTCCTCGGCCATGGCGATGACTCGAGCGAGTGTGGTGGTGGTGGTGGTGAAGGTGTGCGTGTGCGTGCGTGTAAGAGAAGGTACTCCTGCTACGTACGGCGGAGAAGTCGTAACGGGCCCACGCACACAAAGGAAGAAACGAATAACGACAGGCCGGCGAATCTGTGCGCCCATCGGCCGGCAGGGGCACACACAGACACGCGCGCGCACGCCCACGTGTGTTCGCGTGTGCGGAGTCGAGGGAGAGAGGGGGAGGGGGAGGCGATAAGAGGGGAGGAGGTGGCCCACACATACAAGAAATGTCGATAGGGAGGGGGCAGCTTGGCGGGGAATGACCAANAAGCGGGGCGTTCATGAATGGGGGCCCCTTCAAGCATGGTTGCCATCAGCACTTTGTGGCCCGGGCAGTCGACAAAAGAGAAGTGGCGTTTCAGCGTCATGGTCTCTCCGCAGTTGGGGCACGGCGTGCTGTCCCGCTGCGAGGACGGGTAGGTCTGGTAGCAGTGGGGGCGCGGGCAGTTCTCGCACTGGTACACCTTGGCGTTGGCGTAGCCGAGGTGGATGGTGATGTTCATGACAGCCTCGCGGTGGAACTTCTGCGTCTTGACACCGCTGAGCGCTTTGACCACGGTGGACTTACCGTGTGCGACGTGGCCGATGGTGCCGACGTTGATGGTGGCCTGGCGCGACATGACCTCGAAGGTGTCGACGTTGAGCTCATCGAGGTCGATCTTGCTGAAGTCCTGCTTGGCGAGCCCCTGGTCTGTGTCGATGACCTTCTCGTCATCGAGGGTGAAGTCCGCAATATCCTCCTCGGCCATGGCGATGACTCGAGCGAGTGTGGTGGTGGTGGTGGTGAAGGTGTGCGTGTGCGTGCGTGTAAGAGAAGGTACTCCTGCTACGTACGGCGGAGAAGTCGTAACGGGCCCACGCACACAAAGGAAGAAACGAATAACGACAGGCCGGCGAATCTGTGCGCCCATCGGCCGGCAGGGGCACACACAGACACGCGCGCGCACGCCCACGTGTGTTCGCGTGTGCGGAGTCGAGGGAGAGAGGGGGAGGGGGAGGCGATAAGAGGGGAGGAGGTGGCCCACACATACAAGAAATGTCGATAGGGAGGGGTGCAGCATCACCTTCATGGACCGGTGAGCGACGGGATGAAGGAGCGTAGACGCGAGCTACGACGGGTGGGGACGGATGAGACCTGCAGCGTCGCCGCAGCCACGTACACAGACGCAATGCGTATAGAGGTCGTTGCATGTTTTTCTCCGCACGGTTGTGCGGCACACAAAACCAGCGCGTGATCTCGTCCGCGCAGCGCAACGGGGAGAGGCAAAAGGGGGAGGGGAGGGCGGGGAGGAAGCGGGGCGGTGGGGAATGAAGGCGTTCGACAAGGCGGTGACACCTAAGGAGTCACGGCCAACCGCTGCTTCTTTTCCATCACGCTTAAGCTGGCCATCAATGTGCAAAAAAAAAAAAGAGTGAAACAGAGACCACAACGCCGCGAAAACACGAAAAGGAGGCGCGGCGTTGGTAGTGGTGGTGGAAGGAGTGATGATGGCGCATGCACACCGGGAGAACACCCACACCCACACACGTACGCACGCACACAACGATACCGATGCGATGAAGTACAAGAAGGGCGGGGGAGGGGCAGAAAAGCAACCGAGCGTTGATCAAGGAGAGAGAGAGAGATCTAATCTGTTTATGTCTATCTCTCTACGTATGCCTCCACACACACATGCATACGTAGAGCCTAACGAGTCAGCTGCTCACGGCGATGATGGAAGCCGTGAGTGCCGGTGGGTACGCGTCCACCCCCCTCCTCTCCAGTGAAGGAGAAGCTGTGGCGACCAGAACGGGAGAGAGTGCGAGCGGAGGGAGGAGGGTGGGGGCGCGGCCGCGCGGCGGCGGCTTCATGAATGTCCTTCGCAAGCAACAGTTGAACGTTCTGTCGCAGTGAGGCGAGCGGGAGACGAGCAGCGTGTGTGATCTGTGGAGAGGAGGTTGGGGGAATGGAGACGAAGCGGGCTGTCAGCTGCGCCCATGCCCACACCTCACCTCTGCATGTGTGTATTCCGCCCTTTTACGAGTGCGCCATGCCCGTCTACTTGCCTACTTCGTTCTTCAGCAGCGTCATGATCACAGACAAGAAGGCGTACACGCACTGCCGGATAGGGATGTCCACGCTCGGCGTGCCATCTGCCGACACCACCACCGATGACGACATGTCCGGCTCGTACGCTGCCACCTGCGCCTGGAGTCGGTCAATGTCGTCCTTCAGCTTGCGTTTCCGGTCTGCTGGGCGCAGTGCCGGATCGTTTAACTTCTCCATGATGCGCTGAATTGAGATGAGGAAGGAGTTGGGCATCCTCAAGGCGAGCGTCACCAAGTCGAAGGACTCTTTCATCTGGCTTTGCTGCCGCGCTGTGTTGGAGGCGCTCTGCATAAGCACCCTCTCACGCTTCGTGGCCTCCTCGAGCTTCTCCTTAGTGGCGTCCGAGTCCCTCTTGAGCTGATCAAACGCATGCTGCAGGTCAGTGAACGCCGTCTTGTAGTTGAGCACCTTTCCTGTCGATGTGGTTGCCTCGCTCGTCGCTAGACCCAGCTGACTACGCAGCTCGGCGACCTCGTCGACGAGACTTGCCCGCGCCGTCTCGGCATCGTTGAGGCGCACCTGCTGCTTGTCGAGTTCGTGCTGCAGCGTCGTGATGGTCTGGAGCATCTGCTCGTTCTCCTTGATGAGGGCGATAGTGGCTTCGTCAAGCTCGATGTTTGGCAACGGGCTACCAGACGGACTACGGACCTGGACAGCAGCCCTCCCGCCCTTGCTTGGAGCCGTTGCCGTTGCCGTGTTGGTCGGTATCGTTGCCATGGGCGAGGACTCACGCTGCGCCGTGGCGGACTTTGCACTGCTACCGTCACAGTTGCCACTAGCGGCACCAGAACCCTTCATTTCCGTCCGCGTGCGCGTGCGCGTGTGCGTGTGTCTGTTTGCGTCGATAGAATTATCGATATGCGCGCACGAGAGGGGCTGATCGAGTAAGTCGGGGAGGAGGAGGAGGGGGGGCAGTTCTTTGCGTATCCGCGTGTGTTGGTGGGTTTCACGTAGAGGCTGAGCGGGTGCTGTGGTGGCTAACAGTGGAAGAGATAGGAGAGGAGAGGGCAAAGGAAAGGAGGAGTCCGACGAGCCAACAGACAGACAGACACACACACACACACACACACGCACGCACACACACGTGCACATATGCGTATGTGGAGAGCGTCAAAAAGCGGCTGCATGGCGGAAGATGCACTGATGTGTGTACATGAGCATCCTCACTGTATCAACAACACCGGCCACACTGATCTTCGCTTCATGCCCCCTCCCCTCCCCCGCTGCCCATTCCATTTGGTTCGTTCTAATGGACATTTCGCTGAGGGCTGCCATCAGGATGCACTGATGTGGTGGTGTTCTCGGCGACCTGCATCGCCCCACCGTGCGCACCTGTGGTGGGCATTGGCGTGTGCGTGTTCGTGTGTACTTCTTCCTTCGATTCGACGCCATAACGTCGCGACAAGTTTTTGCCCGGGTGCGTCGGTCGAATGGATGAACGGATGAAAGGAATGGATGATGAAAAAGGGGGAGGAGGGAGGGAAGGGTAGTGGTTGGTGGGAACAACAACTGTAAAACGAACCCGCGTGCGATGACGCGTGCGTGCGTGTGTCGTGCTTGTTGCTTCGGCATGGCAAGCTGCCCTTTCCCGCACACGTCAGACGCGCTGACACTCCAACACGCACCCAACCCAGCCACCGAAGTGACGAGAGAAGAGAGAAGGGAGGTTACCAAGAACACGACGTACAGCAGGCACACATAAAACGCTACTCCGCGCCGAGCAGCATCAGCAGCAACAACAACCTCCCTCCCTTCCCCTCCTCCCCACACGTTCCCACGGAAAGGGAAGCGACAGCAACAGCAGCATAGAAGCGCAATGGATGAAAAAGGAGGTGAAGAAGAGCGAAGGAAAACATGGGGGAGATACAGATGCGACACGCACACACACTGCACACCACACACACACACAATGAAGGAGGAATACAGGGTCCACAAGAGACCTGCGGAAACGAAGAAAGAGATGTGGGGTGGGGTGGGGGGAGGAGGAGGATCGGCGGTAGCAGGCAGAAGCAAAGAGCTCTATGGCAGATCACCCCGTCGATCGCCCTCCCCACCTCCCGGTCTCACTCTCACACTGCACGACCATCACCACCAACCGGCCCACGCCATCATTTCGTTGATCGTGTGTGAAAGCGCTTGCTTGTGTGAGAGAGAGGCGGAGAAGAAAGAAAAAGCAAAACAGGGAGGACGCCCTTTCCCATCGACAGCGGCGAGCGAGACGGATGCGCAGCCACCGGGATGAGCGGAGAAGCGGAAGAGAAGAGGGAGGGAGGGTGGGAGGCGTGTATGTCGTCTGCCACTGCCTTCATTTCTCAGCCCTCGCGTATGAGTCCAACGCCACTCTGCACACCCCTTCGCCCACCCACCCTTCCACGGCCCTGTCACCAGGCCCCATCCGCGTGGTGCGAAGCAAACCGCAGACACACACGTGTGCTACAGCAAATGCGCCGACTCAGCGACCTGTACACCATCTCTGTCTCAAGCTCTACTCCCCCACCCCACACAGCCGCCCCCCCAATCATGCCGGTCGCCACGCCTGGTGCATCCCCCCTTCCCCCTCCCTCGGGGTGGCACACAGGCTCCTCCCCACACATCAGTGGGCCGTGTGAGGGCCGTGTGAGGCATACGCTCGAGCCACCCTGACGCGTGCTGCCCATCGTATGGATGGCACAGACGTGTTCACTGTCGTCGGCCGTCCCGACGCACCGCCAGAGGTGGGTTCTGCATTGGCAGGGATAGAAAAGGGGGGGGGTGTTTGGCCTCCCTAACACAGAGAGTGGGGGGCGGGGGGAGTCGCACAGGGCCCTGAGACACCACGCTCTGAGAGGTGTGTGTATGTGTGCCCTCCCGTCACCAGAGAAAAAGAGAGGCCAAGTAGGAGAGACACACAAAGAAAACGTTCAGCACACAAGAGGGGCATCGCAACGACGTCCCTCACACGCCCTTCATCCACGCATACGCCAACGGATGTGTCGGTGCATGCGTGTATGATTGACTGACTTGTCCGCCAGCGAAAACAAGGGAATAGGAGCAGCAGCATCCGACGTGCCTGTGCAACACACACACACGCACACACACACAGCCCCACGTGGACACGCATGCATGAGAATCCGCCAACACGCATGAGAAAGAACCGTAAGAAAGACGAGAGGGGGTGGGGCGGGAAGGGAAGAGGGGGCAGCGACGTCGCCTCCCTGCCATACAGAGGAGGAGAAAAAAACACACAGGGACGTTACAAAGGAAAGGCGAAGATCAGAAAGACCGGCACGCCACACACGACGTACACCCACACACGCCTCACACTCACACGAACGTGCGAGTCGAAGGACAGACGCGCTACCACCGCTTGAGGGAAAGCTCTAAAGAAGAGTACAGAAAAGGAACACCAAACAAAACAGAAGCAGCAAGACACCCCGAGAACACGCGCCAACTCGCATACACTCAAGCACAGACGTGATCAATAATGTGCCGTGCGTGTGTGTGTGGGTGGGTGGTGGTGGGGAGGAAGCTTTTGCTCATAAAGAAGCATCCATTCGTCGTCATAGGGCGAGCGGAGCCCTCCTCTCCCCCCCAACGCCCACACACACGCACGCTTACACATGCGCCACCGTCACCACCTGTCGCTTAACCACAGAGGCAAACTACAATCAGCGTCGTCCACGGCGCAGTTCAATGCCACGTGGAGGCGACACCGGAAGACAAGCACGGCGCGCATCACGGAAACGGTGTAGCCGCGCCGCGGTGAATGACATCGCGAAGGGGAACGCCGCATGTGCGCTCGCCCTTTTAGCGCCACTGGCGTGGGTGCTCCAACACCGCGGTGGCCCGCCAATCATTCGGGGATCGGCACCGGTGCTCAGCAGAGATGTCGCTCCGGCACGAGTCCTTACGCGGCGGCTCCGGCTTTTTCCAGGCATCTAGCGGCAGGCACTGTCGCGGCTTGGACTTGGCGATACTCGGGGTACTGCTACGCCGCCTCGTGGCGGGAGACGAGGTGCAGCGGTCCTCCGTGGTACCGTTCGCAACCCCGTCGCTCGAGTGGGGGCTCATCTGAGCGTTCCCGTTTGCCCTCGTGGACGGCGAGGAGGTGCGCCGCTGCGGCGCGATCGCGGCAGGGTTACGCATCTCAATGCTGTAGCGACGCTGCGCAGCCATCATCTCGTACGGATTGCGGAAGTGGTAGCGAGTGTCCTTCTCCATCATCGAGTCGTAGAGCACGCGCAGCCGCTCTTGTTCAATCTCCTGCCGACGCTGCGCCGCAGCGGTCATGCGTTCCTGGCGGATGCGGCTGCTCTTCGCCAATCGCGCGTGCAGCTCCTCATTGAGACGCATGCGCCGCACATACATGGCCTTCTCGCGAGCGAGCTCCTCGTTGACGATGGTGGACTCGCGCGCGAGCGCGAGCTGCGCCGAGCGCTCTGCCGCCTCCTGTCGGCGGTACTCGTTCTCCATCATCCGCTCCACTGCGACGCGCTCACCCTCGGTCATGACGCTGCTGCGGCGGCTGGCCAACGTGTAGAGGTCATCGATGACGCCGACGACCCCGTTCACAGAGCTGGCCCGGCGTGCCGAGATGCAGCGCGCGGACTTGACGACAGAGGTGCAGCGGCGGTACCGCTGCTCGTGCACATCCGCCAGCTCGGCGGCGCTGAGGCCGCTTAGCGAGTAGGAGCGGCCACGGCTGATGCCGCTGGTCGAGCGCGGCGACGGCGCTGCAAAACGTGAGGTGTGCGAGAAGCTGCGATGGCGCTGCGCGCCGTTCCCGTCCGCTTCAGCTTGAGAGTCCTCGTTGCAAGTGTGCGGCATCGGTAGTGCCGGTACACCGTGGGATGGAGCTGGGGCCGATGCAGCCGGCGCGGCAGCGGCCATGTCCGCCTCGACGTCGTCTTCGTCATGCAGATGCTGGTGCTGCAGCATATCATGCACATGGGGCGGCGGCACGGTACCCTCGCGCGGGGTGTGCGGTGCACCTCCCGTTTCCTCGAACGACTCCGCGAAGCCGGACGGCTCGCGCGAGATGTCGCCGTCAGCCACATCCGCGGACGTTCTGCGCTCTTCAGCCGCAGCGGTGTCGGCATTATGGGGCTCCATCGTGCTGTCGACCGGTTCATGGTGCTCCTCTTCCTCTTCCATTGGCTCTGCGCTGTGGCGGAAGAGAAACATTGGCGTTGACGCTGAGGGAGGTGGACAGCACGATGCTGATGTGATAGCTGTAAGAAGGCTGGAGGGGATGGGTGGTACCGGAGGGGCAGTTTGGTACAGCGGCAAGAGTGCTCGTGGTAGCTGCCGGTGTGGGCAGGAGGAGGAGCAGGTCACGTGCGGGCCGTGAGGACAGCGCCGCAAAGTTGCCACGTGCCGGTGGATGCGAGCGAGGGACGAGGGAGAGGCCGAAATGGAGGTGGGGAAGAGGTGCACGCAACAAAAGGGCGACTGAGGAGGGCGTCGCCCATATGTCTCGGTGGGGTGTCCGTGCGGGCGTGGAGTGCTTCTCTGAGACGGGCCACGCACATAATCGCTCACGTGAATACCGAGCGGAAAACGGGAAGGAAGCGAACGCCAGACAGACGGGGCGAACGACAGGGAGGGGCGCCTGCGTTCTCGCGCCGTCGCCCTCTACACGAGCAGGAGGAGCGGAGTTGGGTGCGCGAAGTGCGTTGATGGGCATACAAAGGCCCCCGATGGCATGACTCACGGAAAGTCGTCTGTTGTTTTGCTATGCTTTGTGTGCAACCGCCGCGCTCACCTCTGCTGCATGCGTCCGCGTTCACTGATGTGGAACATCGCGCCCATGTTGACTTGCGTATACACAGGAGCACGCTGCCCTCTCAGGTGGAGAGAGGAGGTTAGTGGTGGTGGTGGGGGGTTGGTGGGGGCCGCGCACTCGCTCTCTGGCAGACACACACGCGGGAGGTGGGGAGGGAAGCAGCACAGCACGACGCCCGCTTAATAGACCGCACTTTTACACAAAATAGAAGAGACGCGCCCCCCTCTCACAAAGCCTCATCCATGAACACCTTCGCTGCAACTACGCAAGTACGCACGCATGGATACCTACAGAACCAACGACAAAGGCACTTTTATTTGGTTCCTTCCAGTGCCACCGCTAGAATCCGGCGCCTCTTGTAACCGCCACTCCTCATTCGCTTCCCTCTTCGCTCTTCTACACTTTTCGGGAAAAACCAGTGTTATAATGAAGGGCCTGCGTGAGAAAGCGGTGCAGCATCAGCGACTCCGCCGCGTCGAACTCCACTGTCCACTCCACAGTTTCCTCATGTACGTCGGCGCCGTCCACCGTCTGGATCTGGCCAGTGGTCGGCTTCATGGACGTGCAGCGCAGAGTGTAGTGGTGCTTTCCCTTCGCTGCATTCGGCGAAAAAGAGGCATTCGTGAAGCGCGACTGCACCTCCAGCTTGCTCATGCGCCCCTCCAGCACCCCGAGGAAGCGCGCCACGTACACGGGCGGCAGAGTCACTGTCACCACCCTCTCGGCGCGGTTCGGGTTCGGCGCGCGACTGCCATCTTCACGAAGTTCGGCGGTGACACAACGCTGCCGGTGGTAGTCCAGAACGATGAAGCCGTCGCGGTGCACCACGCGCAGCAGGTGGCCTGCAGTGATGTCCTCGTCGTTCCAGTGCACAATGTCGAAGGCCGGTGGCATCGCGTCGCGCCGCCCTCGCTGACTCTGCACATTGCTATTTCTACCGTTGTTGCGCTGCGCGTTGTTGCTTGTGGGTGCCGCTGCATCCGAGGAGGCCCAGCGTGCCTGCTGCAGAGGGGATGCCTGGCACGCAAACTGACCCGTGTTGGCAGAGAGACCGCCGAAGACGGCCATGGCAGTGACGCCCGCGCGTTGACGCAGCGCCCACAGAGTGGGGACACGATGAAGCATGGCAACGTAGGAAGTCGAGTGTGGAGCAAGGGAGGGAGGGAGGGCGAATAGCGATCGATAAGCTCAAGCGCTCGATGATGCCTTTGTAAAGGTTCGAGGCGTGTACGGTGTGCAGCGATGCCGTTGCTGTGCTGAAGCACGTGTGTGTGTGTGTTTGGGAGGTAAGAAAAGCGGAGGGCCAGAGGACGGAGGAGAGGGGGGGTGCTTGGAGGTGGGGCTGGCGCGTGAGCTTGGTGGGGTTGGGGAAGGGGCAGCTATGCTCGCGCAGAGGGGGAGATCACCGGCGGCCCAAGGTCATTCTGACCACCTCGCTGCAGAGGACGTCGTCCTTAGCGAATCAGTTGGTTCAAAACCGTCACGACGGTGGAAGAGGAGGAGGAGAGGGGTGCGTACCCATCCACTGCTCAAAACCCCTTCGCGCTTGCGTTTCCGTTTGTTAGTCAGCAAGACAGTTATCGAGAAAAGAAGGGAGCTTCCGGGTGGTGGTGGGGGGAGGACGTCCTCAAGTCGTGTGTGCGAGAGACAGGAAGGGGGACGGCAACGACAACGGCGCACAGCCGGGCGCACGAAGAGGTGAGGAGGTCGGCCGTTGGGCCGGTGGGGTTACACGGATGAAGACTGTGAGTACCAAACACATCACAACGGCAGCAAGGGTGAGCATCTCCACACACACCGAGAGAGACACGCGAAGACGGTGAGCAAGGACAGAGGGGGAGGAGATAGGCGGGAGAGGATAGACGAGGAGGAGAGGGCACGCCAGCGGCTGCGAGAGTCGCCTGTGGGGTGGCTAGTGGCGGACGATCACCAACGTCGTGGACACAGCCGCGATTGCGCAAAATCACCACCGCGCCAAAACCGCACCTCACGCGCCTGCGTGCGTGCGTTTTCCACACTCGTGCCGCCCTCTGACGTGAGCATCCGCACCCTTCTCTTCTTTCGTGTTGTCCACGAGCTGCTCTCCATTTCAACGGCCCTCGCTTAGTGCTGAGCCATGCCCATGGCATCCAGCATCTTCTCGAAAACCAGAGAGAAGGCCGCACCGCCCACGATGCCGGCCGCCAGACCGGGGTGCTTGTAGGAGCGCCACCCATACCCGCCACCAATGATAGCGCCGGCAATCGTTGGATTCCATTGGTCCTTGCGGCCGCGGCGCTTCTCTAAAGCCACCTCAATGCCGCCGAACAAGAAGCCGAAGAAGGCGAAGCTGCCGCCGAGGCGGTGAGCGCTGCGCAGGCTGTGGCGGAAGAAGTCTGCCGTTCCCATCGCCTGCGTGCTTGTCTCGGCCGAGATCATGGAGCCGAAGAGCGAGAAGCCGAAGCCCATGATGTAGCCACCAAAGACGTTCAACATTGCTGTAGCCAGTGTGCTGTCCTTGGCCACCATCATCGCCCGCTGGAGGGGCTCGATGGGCTGCCTGGGGTCCAAGATGGATGTCATTCTTCTGCTTTGCAGGCCTGCTTGCTGTTTTGGTACAACGCGGACGATGAGGGATGCCGTCCGCGTGCGCTCGACTCCGAAACACGTTGACACCGAACACAGTGATGGCCGGTGACGATGAGCGGTGGCGGTGGTGGGGTAAGATAAGCGGAGAGACCGGCAAGACGCAGAACGGGGATGAGAGACAAGATGGCAACGCGCGCATCAATCACGGTGTGAGATGGAAGGGAAGAGGAGGGGGGGGGGAGGCTGCGGTGCTTCGAGGGTGTGATGCACCTTTCGAATACTTTTTCTAACCCTCGTCTCTTTCTCCCTTGGAGCAAGGATTGACGAGGCGGAGGCGTGTGCAGGTAGGCGACATTGCATGTTGCTGCGAGGTAAGGGTGATGGCACGCACATCACTACCTTCACCTCCCCGCACCGTACGCCGCGGAAATGTAATCGGAGCCATGCGGGCCATCCGTAACAGTCGCGTCGGCACCCTTCGGGTGAGCAGCGAAGGAGGAGGTGGTGGTGGTGGTGGGGAGGTGAGGGGTCGAGGCGCGACGCGCATTCCTTGGTGTGTCACGCTCTTCGGCGCGTTTTCTGTTTCCAGCTTCAGTTCCTTGATCGTTCACGGTGTGTGTGTGTGTGTGTGTGTGTGCGTGTGCGCGCCCTCGTGCGTGTATGAAAGGCGGAGAGGGGGCTTGCCCGGCTCTTCGCTTTACTTTGCTGCTCACGGCCATGGCATATATACATGTACCTACGAGGCACCCCCACCGGAAGCACCACGACTGCCATCACAGCGCTGACTCAACTGTGCACACCATGCACACATACACATGCAACACAACTTGGTTTGAGAACATGCCCATCTCCCCCCCTCTGTCGGCTTGCGCGAGGGTGTGTGGGTGCGTGTGCTGTGAGCGCATCAAGAGGAAGGAGAGACGAACCTACCAAGGCGCCCTTTCTACGAGAACGCATTAGTGTGTGCCGGCCTTCCACTTGCACGCTAGTCAGCTCGCCCAAGTCCACGCATGCCAGCGCAGCACTGGCCAACTCTACATTACAACTTCCGGCTTGCTCTGAAGGACGGCGACACGCTGCTGGGACTCCTCTCCCCACGCATCGATGCTGTAGACCGCGACAAACTCGCTGTAGCCGGAGAGAATGGTGAGTCGGATGAAGCGGATATCACGCCCAGCGCCTTCGGGGTCTAAGTCGAACGTCTCGGTCTGCGGGCCACCGACGCCACCGTCCGCCGCCGCAGCTGCTGCGCTGGGGTTGCTACTGCTGCCCCCGACGGAACCGCGCGCAAGGGTGCGCTCTGCCATGACTTCGAACGCCGTCGGCGTCTCCCCGCAGCACTTTTCAACCAGAATGTCCTTCGCGTCATTCAGGGCCACGGACAGCTTCGAGATCTTTGCCGAGGCGGCGCGTGTCTGCACAATTACCTCCTGCGGGAAGCCGCCCGTGGTGAGCACAAACGATGTGGGGGCCTTTGGATCCGTGATGGCGGTCCCAGGGAGGTTGTCGTCGTGGAAAGAGATGAAGTGCACATCAAAGAACACGCGCGAGTTCGTGGCCGCCATTTTCGCTTTCCTTTCGGTTTGGGCGTGTTGCACTTCCGGCAGGTCACGCCGCGTCTGTGTGCGCTGTGTCGTCACTCTGTGGGGTTCCCTGCGCTTCGGGTGGGGGAGGATGGGGAGGGGGAAGGGGGAGGCATGGATCGGGGAGCCGCTGCAGGTGGTCAACATCTACGCTCACCCACAAGCATAGGCAGAGAGAGCGCCCACGGAGACACCCAAGCATGCGTGTGCACGTGAGAGGCCGTGTGTTGGATGCCTTCATGGTTCCATACCCTCCTTTCTTGTACGGCAACAGTCAACGATGTCTTTCTCTACGTGCGTGCGTGTGTGTGTGTGTTAGACCTTCGCCAGTATCGAAACCACATGAACGCCGCCGCCACCACGGCGGCGCCCGCAGCATGCCCTCCATATCGACGACGTGGCCACAAACGACGTTTGCGTAGTGGTGCACGCTTAAACGCATATTATTCTCTTAGCACATCAATGAATGCGACGGACACACGAGCCAGCGACGGGGAGGGTGGGGTACATCGACATGAGGCGCTAAGCAAGCCGCGGCGGCCGCCGCCCCGATGTCCTGCACGGACAACCCCTCACCCGTCCGTGCACACTCACGCACACCCAAGCACACGCCAACAGCATCAAAACGCAGAGTAGGAAAGCGACGTGCCGCATAGGAGGCTTAAAGCTCATCTCGTCCGCGCTTCCGCCCTCCGCGGCCACCACCGCCGCCGCGGGCCTTGCGTCGCGGGCCGAGTTCCCAGTCGCGCGAGTACCGCAGTACCTCTTGGTGTGGCCGGTTCACGTTGCCGCTCTCGTTGAGGTCCCACTGGCTACGACTATTCTTGCGGCGCTTCCGGACCTCTGCGATGCGGGCGTCATGCGCCACCTCACGCTGCACGTTGCGAATGGTTTTGTTGAAGACCTGAAGTGTGCCGCTGTTCATGTCGTACGTACCGGACTGCTTCAACGGCGTCGGGTCACCAACACGCCGGAGCAGGTGCGCGCGACGGAGCTGGCGACGTTGAAACATCTGCACACGCCTGTCCTTGGCCGCGTGCAGCGCACTGCCTTTACTATAATCCACAGCTTCCCCATGCGTCAGCCTCTCCCATGCGCCGCGCTCCCGCAGCTCCTTCTTCTGCTGCGACACCTGCGCGAGTCGCTCCGCGTACGGCACAGCGGTTTGGTTCGCGCAGAGGACGGCGTCCTGGCCGCGCGTGCGCACGTTTGCGGGCCGCTTACCACCGATGCGCTCAAACTTCTTCCAGTTCTCCTCGATGCGCTCCTCCATCGTCATGTTGTCGGAGTGCAGGGCCGCCGTGCGAGTGTAGATGTCCTGCAGGTCCTCGTTGATGCGCTGATGGTGCACGAGCAGGTCGCGGTGATCAGCCCGCTTCTTCTTGGCATTTTGCATGTACGACGAGGCATGGGCTTCGTTCTCCTGGTAGTGGATGCCGCGGTGCAACGAGCGCGGGCCTTCGATCTTGTTACGCTCCTTTACGAGCTGCCGCGTTGCGCGGCTGTGCAGAGGCGGCATACCTCCCCCTCCCCACGCGTCGGTCGGTGTGTTTCGTGGACAGCAGCCACGACAAAGAACAGCAGAGATGAGGGGGCGCACTGTGCGGTGGTGCTCACCGGCAAAAAGCGTGTGGACGGCTCCCCCGCAGCACTTATCTGTATGTCGCTGCGAAGACGGCGCTGCAGCCAGCTGGAACACCCAGAGAGCTGCGTAGCCACAGCGCGTGGGGGCGTGCGTACGCACACAAGGAGGTCACGAGGATCTAGCGAAGAGAGAGAGGATTGAGGCGAGTGAGAGGGACAAGCCGGACGGGGTTGCACGCAAAATGCTCCGCTGTACGAAAAGGCATCCAGTCGCGGCACAGATATGATACGGCGCATCTGCATCTACCCACCACCACTTTTCGAACAGAGGGGAGGCGGAGGCAGAGAGAGAGAGAGAGCGAGAGCGGGCGAGGAATCACGACGCACTCTGCTCGTGTGTGTGCGTGTGTACGTGTTGCAGTTGTGTAGCTAGGCAGACTGGCGGAAAACCCGCGCGCCCTCTTTCTTCCTCCCCTCTCCACTTTGTATACGTTTACGTGTACTTGATTGCCGCGCCTTCGCTGAAGCAGAGCAGTGATGCGTCTGTGTCCCTTGTGTGTGTGTGTGTGTGTGTATAGATGTGGATGTCGCTCGCCGGCCCTTCTCTTGTCCAGTCCACACACACACACACACAGATGACACCATGTATACATCCATCAGCGAAGACGGCTAGCATAAGGAAGGGGAGTGGCGAGGGGAGCCTCCCTGCGCACGCAAATCCGGTGATCAGCCGAATGAAAACACCCAAACAAACGCCGGCACAAGACAAGGTGGACAAGAGGGAGAGCAACGGCGTCCTCGTCGCTGGGACAGCGTCACCAGCTCACGCATCCACCACCACCAACGACCGCAACGAGAGACCTATTCCACCACGGTGAAGAGCCCGAGGAAGACGGCTCAGAGATCTTGCTTCAGCTCAATGCGGAACTTCTTACCAGCCCTCGCAGCCGCCTCGGACGTACGCCGCATCGTCTCATTCAGCGCCTGCAACGTCGCGTTGAGGTGTGCGCCGTCTGTGCCGTTCTGGTCCAAGAAGGCCTGTTGCTGGTTGAGCAGGTTGAGCAGATGTGCGTGGAACTCGCGACGCTGGCGCTCTGCAACGGCTTTCTCATGCGCCTCGTTGATGCCCAGCCAGTCCACCATGTAATACGTGCCGAAGCCTAGGAGAAGAAACGCAATCAGAGGCACCCACAGGGCGTTGAGGTAGGCACGCCAGTAGGACGGCAGCCGATGCGCCTCCTCATACCCGATGTGACCCTTGACGTACCGAAACAGCTTCGGGTGCTCGCACAGACCTACCAGCTCATCGGCCGTCCCGGTCTCCACGTAGCCGTCGACGTTCTGCATCACTGCTGAGTACAGCTGCTCGTCTCTCTGGGCAGCATTCATAGTCGGGTACGCTGCCTCCATGCTCATGTCGGACGGCTGTTCGTTGCCACCGTCCGGCGACAGCGCCGGTAGCGGCGGCCGCGTGTCGACCTTGTCATGGCCGTTTCGGTCCACCAGGCCGCCCTTGATTTTCTCCAGCAGCTTCACGTTCTCGATGAGGTTCACGGCGGCCTCCGTGCGCGGCATCGTGCGCCACAGCTGCTCCATCGCACGTAGCGCCTCGATGTCCTCCTGCTTTGTGGGCTGCGGCTCGTAGAGCGCCTTGAGGGCGGCCTTGACCGCCCTGCCTCGACGAGTATTGAGGGGCCCCGTCGCTGTCGACGACGATGATGTTGTGGCGAGTTTTGCATTGTGGGCGCCTCCATCCACGGCGCTGCCTTGCTTGGCGGCTTCGGCCGTCTCCGCCAGCGCCCGCCACGCCTGCACGTGCAGCACCACCTTGTCCTTGTACAAGTCGCGCATCAGGCTTGCCCACATCGGGTCGTACTTGAACTTCTGCTTTACACCAAGGTAACACAGAGCACTGTGGTACAGGTTGTCATGAACAAGCCGCAGCATGACTTGCTGCGCGGCCGCCTCGTCGCCATGCGCGTACTCGCGACTCTGCCGTTGCACCTCACGCACCTCCTGCGCGAGAGACGGCTGCGCGGCGTAGAGGAAGGCGTCATCGGCGATGCGGTCTGCCGAAGGTTGCGTCTTGCGGAGTGCGTAGAGGTTGTAGTACTCCCACCACATGTCCATCACCGTCACCACGTTTCCGTCCTGCGCGGCAACGTGGGCCGGCTGCAGGATCTGCCACAGCGCCTCCTCGATGACAGCCGGCTCGATGCCGCGTCCCGGAAAGGTTGGACCCACACGCTTCACAGGTCGGGATTGAGGCGACGGTACCGTCTCTGGCGAATGGGCAGCGGCTGCGGGACCCCTGTCACCGTCCTCAACGACCTCGACGCGCGGCGCCGGCGCCTCCGCGGTCTCGGCTTCCCAGCGAACAACCACGTGCGGCGCAACAGGCACCATCGGCTCCGTAGCCGATGGCCGCGAGTCCGAGCTCAGCAGCAACACCGGAAATTTGTGTAAGAGGAGCGCGCGGCTCAGCTCGCCGCCTGGCACCTCCCACTGCTTCTCCCCGCCCACCAGGAAGGCGTCCCGCGTCAGCAGAAAGGGGTGCACAAACGGGCAACACTGCGCAAACTCGAGGCACAGGAGAAGATCCAGCGCGCGCGCCTTCCGGTCATCCAGCGCCTCAGTCGGCCTGTCCTTCTCCCACGTCGGTTGACCCATCCCGCCGTTCTCATCAGGCGCAGCAATGAAGGAGAGATGCACGGCAAGATAGCAGCTCTCGGCGTCAGCGCCGTCGGCGAACACGACGCTGCCCATTCCACGATTCTCGTCGTAGAACAGCGCCTCTACAGCGCCGTACTGTTGGAAGAAGCCACGCACAAACTGCTTCGAGTAGGCGACCGCCGACGCTGGCGTCGTGGACGGCTTCGTGGCGCCCGGCGCTTGGCGCCGGTAAGGCTCCATGCAGGGGAACCCGGCGAAGAAGAGCTCTTTGGACGCCACCAGCTTGCGCCCGCTCCCTTGCTGCACGGGGCGGGCCCGACCGCCGCCGCCTGCGACGACCTTGGCCGCCGCTGATGTCGGCTCTGCACGCTGTGTCGCGCGGCGCCGTAGAGACACCGCCGCCAGCGTGTCGGCAGACGATACAGATGATGACGTGTGTTGCATCCGTGGAAAAGCTCTGGTGCGCGGCCACCAAAACGACATGGCGGCGTCGGGGATACGAAATATGCGTGGGGTGGTGAGGAGAAGGTGGAGGGAGGGTGGACGCATTTCGACCTCTCTGCTGTGGCGCCAACTTCGACCTCACGCTGCGAGTCGAAGAGTAGGCGACGAGTGTGCAATCCTCACTAAGTCGTGAGGGTAGGGGGGGGCGTGGTGCGCTGCTTCTTCCATGTCCCTCTCCCGTTGCCCCCGTTTCTCCCGTCTCTCCTCATCCTTTCCCCTGCACTCTCGCATGCCCACTCGTAGGCCCACTTCCAAGTAGAGGAGGAGGCGTGTGCGTGTGTGCCCATGCGGAGAGATAAGGAAAGGCAGGCCGAGAAAGACGGGGCTGTGGCGGGGAAGGGGAGGGCGGAAAGGGAAGGCGCGACACCAGTTCGACTGGAAGCTGCCCCTTCCCGTTATAACCCCCCTCCCTCCCCCGAACAACGCGTGCTGTTGTTGGTTCCCAAGAGGTTTTACTACTCTACGATGATGCACTTCAGTCCGTGGAAGGAGAGAAGCAGAGAGGAAAGACGCAGTCAGGGAGACAGACGGGGAGCACCATAACCAACACCATCACCGCCAATAAGAAGGGCCCATGAAAACAACGTCGGCCCACCGAAAACTGTGCCGCGAGGAAGATGAAGGGAAGGGAGGGGCCCTCCCTCCCCCCAAAAAAAAACGCACAAGATACACAACACCGCCTTCACCGCCAGCCACTCACTGGTGCATCGCGCGACTCGATGAGCGTCATCACATCGACATCGGTGTCGAGGGGTCATCGGCGATCGCCCATCGCCACGGCCCATGGCGCGCTTCGTAGACGTAGAAGCGATGGCGGAGGTGTGAGGCGCACACCCAAAAAAAAAAACGTTGAAGACAACGATGGAAAGAGAGACGAGAGGAGGATGTTGAGGGAAGGGAGGGAGGCATATAGAAGAATGCGAGCAAAAGGTACAATGGACGAGCGGCAGGCTGGGCAGGGAGAGAGAGACGCAGAGCCGCGTGACGACCACGGGCATGCCGTGTTACAGCCTCGCGTGTGCGTCTCAGCTCTAGCTCTGCCTCCACTTGACTTTACAATCTTCCGCCTCATTGTCAGTGGGGGAGGGGGTTCAGAGAACGAGCAGCCGGACACGCACGCACGCACCGCCATGTACACGCCAGCGCGTGCTGCGCAGAAAACACAAAAGGGTGAGAGAGGTGTGTGGAGGGAGGAGGGGAGGCGAAACACAGGCGAGCACACGTGCGCAGACCCACCGGATCACCGGCCTGCTGCATAAGTTGGACAGAGGTCGGCGCCCCGCTTCCCTGCCTCGACTCTTCCCACCCACCCATGGACGCACGTCGCTGCCTTCCATGAACGTGTCCATTCTCTCCAGTTCAAGTAAATCCTCCAGGCACTGCTGCAATGACAGCGAAGACGCTGGCCGGGGGCTGAGGAGGAGGAAGGGGGGGGGCAGAGACGTCTGAGAGGGGCGCCTGACAGTGACACGGACGTCGGTGAGTGGGGGAGGGACGCGAGTGTTGGCGGCGGGGTTTCGTCGCACGGTGAACTGGAAAGAAACAAGAAGTCAAGCACTACAGGCGATGAACGAAAACGGGAATTACGTGCCATACGCCTCCTCGTCCTCCTCAGCGCAGAGAGGCTGATTCGGGCAATGTCAGCAATGGGTTGCAGTGAGGGTCGGGATGAGAGAGAGACGCGTGAAGGTGAGGAGGGGTAGCCTCCAGCGAAGATAAGGACAGAAAGGAAGGGAGGGAGACACCCACGAGGCACCCTCACTCAGACGTGCACACAGGCGCGCAGGCACGGGCGCGTGCTTTCAATACACATTCGGGTCCACCGATTTAGCGTACTCCATCTCACGCCGCAGGTGACCCATCTCCTCTTCGGTCCACTCGTTCTGCATATGCAGGAATTTCCGGATGCGCTCGGCGCCCTCCATAATGTCCGGCGCCGCCTTCGCGATCTCGTCAATGCGGACCGCCATGTAGGCGGCGCACAGCGCGGACAGTTGCGAGAAACGCAGGAACAACGCGCAGTTGAGAAGATCGACGAGGTAGTCCTCCCTCTCCGCCTTCTCAACCAGCTCCATCTCGCCCGCGTACACCACGCTCCGCAGGTCCTGCGTGAGGGGGCGAGGGATGCTGCTGGTGCGCTCGTCAGGCGGGAGCAACGCGTACGCGCGCACCACGTCCAGCACCTCCTTGCTGTAATCCGTGCCCTCCGCCTTCACCGGCTCCGTGTCGCCGTCGTCCACGTCCGACTCGTCCGTGTCGTCAGTGCCAGCCCGCGCCGCTCGGAATACCTGGTCCATGTTCAGCATGCCCAGCAGCTCCTTCGCCGTGGCCAGCGGCATCTCTACCGAATAGCCGCTGACGTTGCTGATACGAAAGACTTCCTCATTCGACATTGCTGCGTGCGAAGCAGTGCCGTTGGTAGTGTGTTGATCTCTGCAGAGGCGTAGGCGCGAGAGAGATGCAGCAGTGGCGTGTGTTTGTGTGTGTGTCCGTGGCAAGAGAGGATGTGAGCGCGGATTCTACATACAACGCGACATTGTCGAAGGGACGAGGAGGGAGGCACATGCACAGAGAGAGGCAGGAATGTGAAAATAAGGGTGTGCGCGCGCGTGCGTGTGTGTCTGTGGCAGAGCGGCCGGGGACGGCACGGAAGCAGCAGCAGCTGTTCCAACAGTGCGCACACGAGAGAGGAATACCGAGGCAGATGGCGTCCGCTCGAGCGTGGTACACCGAACACGCTGCTGGAATAGCAAAGAGAAGGGGACGAGAGGGCGATGGAAGCGCGTGCCGCCCTCTCGGAAGAGCTCTCCCCCATCTCAGCTCTCACTCACGAGCACGCCTGCCGCCCTCCTCTTCCCCACTCTCTGCAGCACAGAGGTACGCCCCAACGTGCCACGACCACGCAACGCACCGCGAGACCTACGGCCCTCTACGAGAAAACCAAGAGAAGCGAGATGATGGAGGGGAGGATGAACGGGGGTACCCCCCGCTCCTCCTCGCATGCGTGCTTTCACATTGGCGTGGGGGCAGTCTGACGCACACAGAGAGAAGGAAAGCAGGGGCTTCTGGATCTGCCTCTTCGTGTAGATGACGGCCTTGATACTGTTGCATGCTTCTGCTGCTCGAAATCAGCGCCATTCCGTCCCATGTGCACATCCAGAGACACCCCCGAAGACAACGACAAGCACACCACCTGTGAGTACAACACCAACACTCATCAACGTACACCGCCCAACAGCCAGACACGCTAGCAGACTTGGGAGAGGGAGGGGGAGGGGGAGGGTGGGGGCGGGTGGATGGAGAAGAGGCAAGTCGAGCGGGGGCCAACTCGAAAGAACAAGAGGAATCAAAGCATGAGCGCCTCCGCTGCCCAGGCAGCAGCCATTACAAGGCACACTAACAAAGGCATCACAGGCAGATCGACGACAGCGGCGGCAACCAGCAATGAGAGGCGCCGCCCTCTCCACGACTCACGCATATCCGCACCCGCACACACGTGCACCTACATCGGCGCGCACACCCAAACATCAGAGAACGACGAGGCTGGCAGCGGGGACGGTGATATCCTTCAGAGACATAAGATGGGAGCCAGGCGGCATCCCCGGCGGTGGCGGCGGCAGCTGCACGGTGCCCTTGCTCCTCCGTATTCTGCTCCCGTCAACCGCCCGCTACTCGGACTCCTCATTCGCTGGCCACTCATTTTCGATCTTCAGGCAGTCCGTCTCCCGCCGACTCCAGTCACTTGTCACACGAAGACACTGCCGAATCAGATGCGCCGCCTCGAAGTTGTCCGTCGCCCCGTATGAAGCTCGGATCATGAAGTCGGCCAACCACCCGGCACAGAGGGCGTGCAGGGGCTCGATTTGCAGCTGCTTCGCCGCGGCCATGACTTCTATAAGCGTGCGCACTCCCTCCGGCGGTGGCGGTGGGGCCATGAGAGCTGCCTTCACCTTTACATCCCCCAGATGCACGCTCGGAGAGCCGTAATCGAAGCCAGGGCAGACGTCTAAGATGGCGTGCGACGCTGTGAGCACCGTCTCGGGTGCGCCGAGCAAGTCCATGTAGAGGAAGTCCTTCTCCCATGGGGAGAGAAGCGCCACTAGCGGCGCCGTCAGAGGCGCCGGAATGGCAGTGGGCCCACCCAGAGGCGACCCCGGGGTGCCGGGTCCTGTGCCGCGCGCCGCGCCAGCTAGGTAACCCCTTCTCACCGCCCCACCACTCGCGCACGGACCGCCTGGCGGCGCTCCAATCGACATTGGGCTGAAGGATGAGTCGCTGACCGTTGAAACTTCAGTGTCGGCGTCGTCCTCGTCACTGTTGTCCGAGGAGGACCCCGACGTGATCGACAGTGAAGACGCGGAGGAGGTGCCCGTTGCGCTGCTGTCTTTATCGTCGTCGTTCCCACTGCTGTCACTGCCGTGGCGGCCGCGCCGATACTTGTGACGCCGATACTTGTGGCGCAGATGCTTGCGGCGCTTGCCAGCTGCGGCTGCGTCAGCCGCTGCCTGTGCCTCCGCCTCGGCGAAGTGCTTCATGTACTTGATGCACACGAGCAGCGTGGAGGAGCGAATATTGACGGTCGATGCGGCCGCTGTAGGTGGTGCGCCAGCGGCGCTGGCCGCGGATTGGGCGACTGGCACAGCGGCTGCGGCTTTGCCAGAGCTTGGAGAGGCGCACGGCGAGGCGGATCGCACGAGGTCGAGCACAATGGCGCTGGACGTGATGCGGATGCCGCCCGCGTAGGCGAGGCTACTCGTGAGGGGCTTCACGCCGGCGCCGCCGCTGTTTCTCTTGGTGGCGAGGGCAGTCTCTGCGGCCGCACTGGCTGGCGTGGCAGCGGGTGTGGCAGAGGTCAGCGAGGTGTGATCCATTGGCGACGGCACGGAAACCGTAGCGGTTCCTCCTGCGCCAGGTGCGAATGGAGGCTTGGTAGACGGCGAGAAGCAGCCAATGCTTTCTGTGCGGCTTGACCTAAGCGCGGGCGAAATGCCACCCTGTGCACCAAGCCCGTCTTCGGCTATCATTGCCCCGACGTCGTCCTCGTCCGTCATGCACGGCGTGCGCTGGTGGCAGCTGCTGGGGGAGCACCAATCCGGAGGCGGAGGCGACGTGCTGGGGCGGCCGCTACCGCTGCGAGCGCTTCCAGTAGAGGCCATCGCTGCTGCTGCCGCGGTGTCCAGCGCCACTCTTACGTCCGCCCTAGCCGCATCTCCCTTGGCTTCCTCATCGAAGTCGTCGTCTGCCTCGGCCGCGCCAACCTTGACGACGGTGCTGCTGCGCCGGTGGCCTTTGCTGCGGCCGCCACCAGACGTGGTGAGGTGCGACGAGGAGGAGGTCGTGTTGGAAGTGAAACTGGACGAGGTCGAGACGACTGGGTCCCTGTGGCGCCGCGCGCCACGGCCATTCGGCATTGCAGCGGTAGTGTTTGCCGGGCTCCCTGACTGCGGCATCAACTCGGAGGAGGACGAGGAGACCTCTACGCTGTCTAATCCCTCGTCGCCTAGATTGCGAGAGTCCCGCGAGGGTCGCTTGCCTCCACTCGCACCAGCAGCACCCTCATCGCGGCCTCGTTCCTCCTCGCTTTCTTCGCCTTCCTCGCCGCTGAGCACGCTCGGTGTCGACTGGTCAGTATCCATCAGCGTCGACTGAGAGACATGCGAGCTGCGGCTGGAGGGAGAGGTGACAGTGGCGACAGGGGAGCGCGCGCTACGACTCTTGGTGGTGGCGGCCGTGGCTGTTGAAGCATGTGCGGCTGCCCCTGTCGGCGTGCTGCATAAATTTCCACTGCGGCTTGCCTCAACGCCGACGGCGGCGGTGGAATGGCGCAACGATGCTGTCGACATCGGCGACGGCTGTGCGTGGGTGTCCAAGTGAGGCGTATGAGTGGAGCGTGGCACTCCTGCCAGTTCGGTTGACACCCCCGCCGCGCCACTGGTCCGCGTCGGAGTTCCGCCGTTGCTCTGCGACTTCAACGGGCTCGATGTACTCGACATAGAGCTCTCCACCGATGAGGGCAGCACGCTGGCGGTGCGGTCTGAGTCGGTGTCCCCATTGTCGGCACCGCGCAGGTTGCTCTCCGTGTCGCCTGAGGCCCGTCTCGCCGCCGACGTCCCCTCATCTGCATCCGCCAACTCAAAAGGCGGCGCTACTTTCTTAGGGTGATGTGCGCCCTCTTCGTCACGGGTCCGCGCGCTCTTCGTTCGGGCCGCATGCGGGCGCCTCTGCTGCCGCTTCGATCCCGCGTCGTCGTCGTCGTCGGCATTGGCAGCGGCAGCGGCGGTGGCAGTGCCTCTGCCGGACGGCGGTGGGGCGGCGCCGGCACCACCGCCGGTACCCACGTCTTCCAAGGCGCCGCTTGTCGCCGTCACATCACTCGCGGTTTCTTCGTAGAAGCGGGCAATGTAGTTCTCATCTGGGGTCTCCTCCAGGTCATCTGCCGTGGCATCGCCTTCGTCGTCGTTCGCATCCGTCGGGGTGCAGGGTGCGCCGCTCCGCTCCTTCACTTTCGCTTGATAGACCTCTGCCCATCGACGCACGGCGTCTTCCAGCAGGTGCGAGTGGGCGATGGTGCTGGGGATTAGTGAGAAGGCCTCCCCGTCGCTCGAGATGATGGTGATGGTGGGTTCCTTGGGTGCCTGCGCCGCCTTGGGCGGCGTCGTCGTCGCCGTTACTACAGGCTTCGTTTTCTGCATTCTCACCTCTGCCCTTCTCGCGGGCCGTCGTAGCCCTGCGCCGCTGCGGCTACCCCGCCTGCTGTCAAATGGCACCTAACTTGTTCCCTCTATATTGCGCGCGCTTGCTACGTGTCTTCTCTTGTCTCGCCCTCCCTCACCGCTTCAGCTTGCTGCCGCTGCTGCCGAAGTGTGCGGCGGCGGCAGGAGGCACGAGGAAAGGGAGGGACACCAGCAGCACGGAGACAAATACGCAGCGGAGGAACGACTCGGGAAAGCAGGAGAGCACCGTCGTTGACCGCCGAAGGAGTCCTGGCTGCTTCAACGGTGTGCCGGTCTTCTCACGAAGGAAGAGAGGCGTACGAGAACGCCACGGGCAAACAACACGACACCACACACACACACACACACACACACACACACACGGCGGTAAGCGTATGGGGTGATGATGAGGGAAGGGGAAGGGGAAGGAGGAAGGGCGTCAGCAGGGCTGCCAAACACACACACACACACACACACAAGGAGGATGAGCTGGCTATGTAAGCAGCGACAACAGAAGAGTTGCGCGGCGACGACGGCACGCACACAGGAGTGGAGAGAGCGAAGAGCAGATGGTGCACCCCGTAAGGCCAGTGCGCATGTATCGTTGCGCTCGGGGTGGAATGGAGGGGCCGGGTAGGAAGCTAAATTTGCGGAAAGACGAGGGAGAGGGGAAGGGGGAGGGGGTGCACGCTAACTCAACGAAACGAAGGATCCAAGACACAGACTTGCAGGCTCATGGACCAGCAGGCCGACTCACCTGTTCCAGGGTTTGAGTCGATCACCGCAGCAAACAACGCAGTGCAACAGCGGAACGAGAAGATGAAGGAGATCAGCACCCAAAGCAGAAGGGATATGAAGTACGTAGGCTGAGCCAACTGACCCAAATCACAACGACAGGAAGAGATGAGCGACGGCAACAACGGTGGGGATTGATTAGCGTGTTATTCAACGAAAAACGCAGAGTAACAACGGCGTAGGCGTGCGCGTATGTGGCGGTGGTGGTGGTATTAACGTGCGCGATGCAGAGATGTAGTGCGAGCGAGACAGAAAGCGAGCCAACCAGCCGGCCAGACAGACAGAGATGGCACCCCAGCTAAACAAGAAAGACGCGGCAGAGGGCGGCGGACAGCAACGACAACACCAAAGAGACGGGGAAGAGAAGTCTAAGACAATTGAAAGATGACAACGAGGGAAGGGGAGAGGGGGTCACCGATGCCATGCACACACGCATACAGACAAACCCCTCCAGACAAGCACGCGAGCAGGGTAGTGTGTGTACCCCGTACTTTGTAGATGAGCAGCTGGGAGATGATGAAGAGATGTGGATAAGAGTTCAGTCGCGATGAGAATCGCCGCGAGTGTCGGTGTGAGCCATGGGAGCATCAAGGTGACGGAGAGAGAAGAGGAGAGGAAGGTCAAGCTGAAGAAGCGGTACACTCGGCACTGGAGCGAGCTCCGCCGCAGGCGGTGGAAGATGCGATGGAGGGGAGCGGCCAACATATCTGAGAAACAGCTGGCAACAGCATCTGCCTGCCAGTGGCAATAGCAGCCGCGTGAGTGCGCATCGCGGAACCGCTGTCTGTCTTGTGTGTGTACCAGTGCAAGATGATCGTGGTCCCCTGCTGGGCAGCATCAAGCTCGCTTTCCCTTTTCCTTTGTCTGTCCTTGGCTAGGTGTGCAGGAGCTGAGGGAGAGAAGAGGCACGTGCACTGCTTCCTGCTGCTGGCCGTGGGTCGTCTCGCGACTCGCTCGCGCTATCCATCGCACTCATACACGTTCCGCTTATCCACTTCTCCTTGGATGCACGCCTTCTGTGGCACTGCCGCCTCGAACTCCCCACAGTCGGCGCTCCCGCGCCTTCTAGCCCGAGGACCGCGGTCTGGCACAGCTGCGTGGCAGTGTGGGGGACCCCCCTGAGTCTAATAACGAAGGATCGCTCTTACCAAGTCTACACCGGAAAGGCCCTGAAGACGGTGTGTCGGCTGGATGCGATCTCGTTGTGCGCATCGTATGCACATGATCAGGGCAACCGAGCCAACAAGCTGCCAGCCTGTGTGCACGCGCAACACAGCGGCGCCGGCATACACTCTAGCAGAAGAAAATGCAGCTCCGTGGTGTGTCGTCTTCCCGCGTGGCAAGCTTCCACCCCTGTGAGCAGCTCATTATCGTCTCTTGTACGGCGGATCATCGGACCACCCGACGGGCAGCTCTGTCTTCCCAGCTCTTTGAGAGTTGTTGTTGCGGCTGGTGCTGCCCCTCGGCGCGGAGAGGGCTGCCAGAATCTTCGGCCGGCTAGTGCCTCTGCTGCCTAGTCCGCCCTTCACCTCTCACGCAGTGCAAGACGGCGTCTGAATTCGCCTGCTGCCGGACTCGGTGCACCCAACACGCTTGACAACGGTGGCGGTCTCTGTCGGGGTGGTGACTGGTGAAGCGATGAGCCTAAAACACTCGTTCTGTTGAGCCGGCGTGTCGTCCTCAGAAAGAGAGGGGAGGAGAGAGTGCAGGGAGCGAGAGGGGCGTGCGTGTGCGTTGCAGCTGCCATGCTGTGCAAGCAGAGGACAGGATAGACACCAGACGCCATGCAGGCAAGGAGGGGGTGGGTCGTTGGATCACGAGGCCGCACACATCGCGGCTCTGCCCCTGGGCCCTCAGGAGACGGCAATGTCGCCTTTTCTCGACGGCGGCCACTAGCCAGTCTGCGCAAAGCCCAGCAGCGTGCAAGCGACCTCTGGCCTCTCGCGGCACTATCCCGAGGAGATCCTGAAGCACACAGAAGGAGCGCCACGGATTGGCGGCGTGCCGGCCGTCCCCCTTTCACCCCCTCCCTTCGCTGCGACGACCGTTTAACATGGCGTGCACCATCGCCTATACACGCCTGCGGCTACGTACGTGAGTTTGCAAGACACCCCGCACCTCTTCTTCCGAAAGCCGCGGCATCACTGAGCAGCGAATCCCTATGACGTGTTCCGGGATTCTGCCATCAGCTGCCGGTGCCGCTGCGAATCCCTCAGCGTCCACCAGTGCACCGTGCCGTTGCGGAGATACTGCTCGCCGGTTAGCCGGTGCATGTAATGGCGGTCAGCGGGCTGCGCCACATCGTCGTCGGCAGGGCACACGGAGTAGGTGGTAAGCACCCCAGAGGCGATGGCCACTTCATACCGCTCCTGCTGACTGAAGATGAAGCGCGAAGCGCCGCTCTGCGCGTCGGTGCGCCCGCTCCAGCTTCCCTCCGTCCCACCGCCATAGTCCGGGTCTTCCACACTGCTGTCGACATCGCTGCCGTCGTCGTCGTCGGAGCTCATCTGCCATGCACGGCGTCGGCGCCTCAGCGGCGCCCCGCCTTTGCGGCCGCCAGAGCGCTTTGCCGCCCCGCCGCGGCGATCCGCATCGTCGCCGACGAGGTGCATGACCGACTGCAGGGCGAGAGCAGTCAAGGCCCCAACACGGAGCGTCGGCACGATGGGAGCAGGGGCGCTGGCCTCAGAGGGAGGCGCAGTGAGCACAGGCGCCGTCGTCTTCGCACGCGCCTCCTCAAGCTCAGCCGTAGCCGTCAGAGACGCTGCAGACCCCGTGCGTTCATGCCGCCGGGCACGCCTCACTACCTCAGCTTCGAGGCGGTGGCACATGTAGCGCATCACGCGAGTCACAAGTTCCACGGGCACTCCTGCCTCTTCCGAGTGAAAGCCTTCATCCGCGCCGTGCGCGGCGACGCGAGTGCACTCGCGGTACCACTGCACCGCCCAGAGAGATAGGGAGAGCGGTGGGGCTTGTAGCGCACGGCTTTCACCGGCCTTCTCATGCGTGATCGGCGCTGCCTCGGCGGCCGAGCCAAGCGCCGTGCACGTTGTGTAAACCGTCGCCCATAACCGCAGCGTGGCACACGCGTCGACGCTTCTTCGTGGCGCGTCCGCGAGTTCCACGGCTGAGTTCCAGGCGTGGCGAAGGCGCCGCAGAGCGCTGCGGATGGCCTCCTCTGATGCGGAGAAGCCGCTCGTGGAGAGGCCCGCGGCCGCATCTCCCCCTTCATGACGGCGCTGAGATGTGCTCACCAGCAGCGAGGCGCCCACACACGTGTAGCACAGCGCACACCACGCACTGAAGAGCGGACCATTGCAGCTGATGGCGCTGAGCGCAGCCACGAGAGCCCTCTCGGGACCACTTTGTTTTGCAAGCGGCACGCTGTGCCAGGGCGCGGGCGGATCCGCGGGGGGCAGCCGGCTGCCGCGCAAACCACCGGCACCACCGCCACTACCAGCCACCGGCAGAAGAGAGGAGAACCCAGAGCGAAAGAGTCGCTCCACATCGTGTGGCCCGAGCGCGTGTGATGGCGTCGCCGAGCACATGGCGGACGCAACCGCCATCGCGGACGGAGCAGGACCGCGCTCCTGCGGTGCTTCTCCCGCCTGCTGCACAGCTAGAGAGAAGAGGACCAACCACTGCCAGAGCAGCGGACCGAGCGCGTCTTCCTGGGCACAAGTGAGACGGCGCAGTGCGTCGTCCTCGGTGCCGTCTTGACCGTCGGTAGTGGAGGTGCTGCGGTGCTGCAGTGGGGCCGAAGGGGTCGATACTGCCGCTGCTATCGTTGCTGGGCCACAGCGGCCCTGCTGGGTGAGAAGTGTCATAAAGTGGGTATAGAAGCGCTGCACTGATGCGGGCACAGCGACCGCATCGGCCGGTCGTTGCCGCGGCGGCTCCGAGGACGGCGTGGGTGCCGGCTCTGCTGCGGCCCTCGACGCCTCACGGCTGCTCATGGCGCAGCTGTGGCAGTGGCTAACCAATCACACTCTTAACCCTTTTCATGTAAGCGCGTGTGCGCCCCTTGTGGTGGTGGTGGGCGGAGAGACAGAAGAGGAAGAATAGAAGGCAGCGAAGGCATACATCACGGCACTCCAGACGTGCCCCGTGTGCACCGAAGCTAGTCCGTCACGCACAAGACTCCAAGAGGGACGGGGTGAGATGGGACGGAGGGGAGAGTGCCATCCACATGCGCAGAGACGTACATGCTCTGAGAGCTACAGAGAGAAGGTAGACACACACACACACACACGCAGACATAGCGGCCCTGCATCGCCGGCGCCATGCTTTCTAGTCGTTGCGTACCTCGGACTCGCCCGCCGCCCTCTCAGGGTGGCACATCCGGCCCGTATCTGCCTGTTGCCACGTTGCCTTTTTGTGAAAGTGGGAAAAGGACACACCCACGTACGTGCACACCTGAGCGTGCGCGTACTTGAGCGCCTCGTCTCTCCCTCGCGTCGATCCGTCGCCTTGTCGGCCCCCCCCCCGCCCCACCCACCTGACGCCCACGAGCCGTACGCTCACACGACAGTGGCACTGCCCAGCACCACATCGGCGGTGACCACCGCGCTGCACCCTTCCGCTCGAGAGGGCCAGTCCACCTCGGCAGAGAGTCGCTGCGCCTCGTGCGGTGCAGTGTCGCCGCTCGTCAATGTCCGAAGAACGCGCAGAGAGCGCCGCCCGCCATCGACGGCAAAGTTGTCGCGCCCATCGGCTGCATCGGCGTCATCGAAGGTGTAGAAAGGATCTGTGAGGTGTACAACGTCACGTCCGCCGTCTCCGGTGCAGCAATCCGGACTGCGGCTGCTCGAATGCGTTCTGCACTCGCGTGAGCTGTCGCCGTGACCTTGAGAAGCATCGCTGCTGTCATTGGTGGCTCGCATCCTCTCTTCCAGCCAACACGGTTGGTGGCCTGCCCACACCGTCTGTGCCCACCGCGCAGTCCACGTCGCGCTCCACTGCAGCGTCGTGAGCACGTCGGCCAACCCCGATTCCGAGGCGCTCGGAGATGAATTGGCAGCACGACGTGTCTGCAGCAGCCAGTCGAGCGGGTGGCGGTCGTGTAGCTGGGCGGACGTCATGCGCGCCACGTACGACACCGGCAAACAGCAGGCGTGCAGTGTTATGCTGTCCTGGCGTGGGTCTGTGGCGCCGCTTGTGCTCCGAGGCGCTGCCCTGTGCGGCACCGTCCACGCCGGCGTGCCTGCTGCCACAGCGTAAGGGAGCACGAGACTTGCAGGAGGCGGCTGATGCTGGAGGTCTTTGTTTTCTGCCGTCGCACTCTTCCAGACGAGGTATGGTAGCGTGCGCCGCTCCGAGAAGACTTGCTGGACAACAAACTGCGGACTGTGGCGGCGTTCTTCTGCCCTCGCGCCCTGCTGCTGCTGCTGCTGTTGCTGCTGCGCGGCCCTTGCAGAGATGCCAGCCGATCTACCGGCGCCATCACCACCGCTGCTGCAGCGGAACGTGACGAGGTCACCGCGCTGCACCGGCGCCGTCAGCGGCACGTCGTCAGCGACCACACCAAAGCCGCCACCATCGTTTTCGCGTAAGAGACGGTCAAGGTCGACGCCATCGGGCAGCCGCAGCCAGATCTGCTGTGGTGCGCTCGTGAAAGTCCACAGAGTCGGCTCGACGACGCGGCGCACGCCGGGGGTGGTGTGATGCGGCTGCTGCGGCTCAACGCTGCACCGCTTTGTGCTGGTTTCCCACCGGGCTGACTGCAGCGCCTCCGCGGACGGGATCACGGCTAGCGCGTAGAGGGCGCACACCTCGTCATCGTGGGCGCTGCTGCTTCGGTGAGAGTGCCGCATCGCACATGTGCGGTGCTCATGATGGCGTCCGCGTAGCACCGTTGCGACCCCATGAGTAGCAACAAGGGAAGCGCGCAGATGCCGCGGATGCGTTCCACCGTGGCGGCAGTGCCCCTCCGATCCGCCACGCGCCACCATCGCACACATGCGCTGCTGGTGCTCGGCAACAAGACGTGCGTCGAGCGTGTGTGCGTCCGCAAGCACGCGCTCGTAGAGGCCTTGCAATTCCTGGCGCGACTTGACGGGTTCCGATAGCGCCAGCGACGAGGCCCCTGGAGGCAGCGGCACGGACGCTTCAGGAGACAACACCACCGCGTCCCTCTTCGCAACCTCGGCACCCTCGTCCCCGACACTGGCCGCCTCCGCAGTGGACGGAGCAGACATAACGGCAGAGGCAGCGAGGAGCGCAGATGCTGCTCTGTCCTCTCGTGCTGCAAGGGCGTCACACACGGCACACCGCGCGTCGACAGCACGGCGCAGCAGCGCGCGGCCAAGTGGGCATGTGAGCTGCGTGTACAGCCGCAGCGCGACCGTGTGCTGCAGCCGCAGCTGCCAAAGGGAGGGTGGCGCTGGCTGCGGCTGTGAAACGGTGGGGGAGGACCTACTCGACGCTGCGTCACCTCGCACGCTGCCGCTGGTGCCGACCGGCGAATCGCTCGCACCAAAGCGCACGGACGACGGCGCGGTGGCCAACCAGTCGTTCAGCTTGCGCGTCAGCACAGACAACACGACGAGACGGGCCATGGGCTCGTACGCGTCGAACTCCAGCGCTGCCATCGCTGACCGCAAGACACGATCCTGGGCCGCTTGACACCGCGTGTAGGCACTGAGCCACTGGTCCAACGCGAAACCCTCGCCATCAGCTGCTTGCGGCACCATCGACAGCTGCTGCACTTTCTCTGTCCACAGCCGGAACGCGAGCTGCGCAAGGGTGCGAGAGGCAGCCGCGGCGGGGCAAGTCGGCTGCCGCAGCCGCTCCGCCAGTCCCATGTGCGGCGTACTCCGGCTGCCGTCCGCTCCTTCAAGAAAGGAGGGGTCGTAGAGCAGCCTGAGCAACGGCAGCGGCAGCGAGTCGACGCACTTGTCAGAGACGAGGGTTGCGAGAGAGTTCGGTGAGAGCCCCGCCTGCAGCAGGAGGCGCACACACGGCAGATGTTGACGCCTGCACGCCACGTCAAGGGCATTTTGGCCGAGGGTGTCCATCAAGTGTAAGCCCCAGACGGAGACTGAGCTGCACAAGCCACGACCCGGGTCTGTGGGGGCTGGTTGGCTCACCGGCCCACCAATGGACGCCACCGCACCGCTTGCTGCTGCTTCTGGTGCCGGTAAAGCTGCTCTGTGGCGGCGATAGTCACCGACGCTTTCGCCCCTCGCATGCGCAGCGCCAAGTTGGATGATGTACGCTCGATCGGCGTGCCCGGCAGCTGCTTCCGCGGCGGCAGCGGGCCTCCCCACGGGGGCTTTGCCTGCCGTTATCGCTGCGGTGCGACCGTCGAGCGTATGACAGAGAAGGGTCAGCAACGGCACATCTCCTTGTTGCGAGAGCCAGTGAAACACCGTGCCGGAGGCGCCGCAGTTGCGGGCGCCAGCGGTGTGGATGCGCTCGCACTTCTCATCTTGGTGGGGCCGCAACACTTGCTGCATGAGTTCGGTCACGATCGGCAACTGAACGAGGTGGGCGAGGAGCGCGCGGAGGTTGGCGCGCTGCGAGTTCGGGTGTTTCTCTGCCGCACCACCCTCGACACCACAGTCCTCGGCACCGGGCTCACGCGCTGCGGCTTCAGCAGCGGGTAGTACAACTTGCATGAACAGTAGTGCGCTGCGCCAGCGCGCCGCCGCGTCCCTGGAAATTGCGGCCCTCGTGCTTGTGATCTCGGGGGAAGAAGGGCCAGAGGCCAGCCATGTCTCCGCTCGCCACCAGCTGATCCAAAGAGCCTCGAGAAGCGCATATCGCCTGCACCGCGCCCGTTCGCATGCCTCTTGATGAGGCCACCACGTGGCTGTGCAGAACAAGGGTGGGCAGCACAGCCGCATCAGCGAGGCTCGACAGTTGTTCCACAACGCGATGCGACACGCAGCTACCCATCCGACTTCACACGAGCTCAGCTCAGCTCTATCAAAGCCGTTTCGAGTCTCTCCTCGCTGCCGCCCGTGCTGGGCTCCTGCATCTTCAGCGACATCCTCTGCGCCTTGATAGGCGGCAGCGTAGCAGCGAAGGTGCAGGAACGCTTCCACCGCAAGCTCGTTGTCCAGCGCCGCAGCGTAGCACAGCGGACACCGCGCAGCCGTGCCCATGCCACTTCGCGAGGATAAAGCATGCACACGGCCCTCGGCCATCGCGAAGCCTCGCGCAAGCACATCAAGAGCCGCGAGAAGCGACGGCTGGCGCCACAGCTGCGCCTCAGACAAGCGACTTTCCAGCAGCGGTAGCAAGCGCTCAAGGACTCTACGGCAGCGACTGAACGGCGCGTTGTCGGCCGCAGTCTTACCAAGCGCGTAGTGTGACCGCAGCGCAGAAGAGAAGTCCGCTCCTGCTCCACCGCCAGCGCCGTGACGTGCCGCTGTATCGCGTGGCGTGTGACCGGTGAAGTAGTCGACGGTGGAGCTCAGCGATGAGTGCGCGCTCTCCTGCCGCGACGGTTGCGATGATACGTGCGGCCGCAGTGGGTGGCTCTCTGATGTGTCTCGGGAGCTGCTCACCACGTCTTCAACGCAGGCGTCTGCGCGGCGCTGCGCCGCGAGGAAGCGACGCTGTCTCCAGCAGAGAGCAGCCGACACGTACAGGACGAGTGCCCAGAACACGTCGGCAGCGTCGATGTCCGCAACGCACGCAAAGGATGTCGGCGCCGCTGGCGCCGTGCTTGTAGCCTTGGAGGTCTTCGACGACAGGATCAAGTCTGTTTTGCGCGTGGCACGGTAAAGCGCCTGCACGGAGGCGCTGCTGCGCTTGAGCAGCTGTTTAAAGCGCTGCCGCACTGCCGTGCGGGTCATCTGCGCGTTACTGGTCGGCGTTGGGCAAGGCGAGGAGGTGTGCTGCTGTCGGCCACGGCGCAGCGCATCAATGTTGCTAGATGCTTCTGCACTGTCGTCGGCCGCCTTCGGAGAGGCGGACGGGCTCTCAGTTCCGTAGGGTGCCGGTTGTTGCTCTGCACGCCGCGCTGTCGCAGTGTAAAGGAGATGCCGCAGCCGACTGAGCTCCACAAGCTCACACAGCACCGTTGCTGCGGTGGGCTCACCGGCTGCGCCTTGAGGGGCCTCCCACGGAGTACATGCGAGCCACTTCTTTGCGGCTTCGAGCAGTGACGCTGCGCTGCTGGGAACGACAACAACGTCGTCGCGCATGCCGCGAGAAAGCGTCTATCTTTCCCTGTGTGTGTGCGTGTGCTGGTCTATCTATGCTGAAGGTGTGGGTGCTTATGCGCGTGCGCTGCCCGGCGTTATGGCAGCAGGTCTTTGAGGAGGTGTGCGTGTGCGTGCTTGTGAGATAGGAACGAAGCCGCAAGCTGATCGGAGGGTGGGAGGGCAGGCTCACGGCGCGCCGCTACAGCACTGATGATGCCTGGCTTCGTCGATCCTGCGGTGGCAATACAAGGCGAGAGAGAGAGTGCGCCGCAGGAGAGGAGGGTGTGTCGGGGTCGTGGTACGACAAGGTGGACGTGGAATGCCCTTCACCACGTCAAAGCCAAGAGAAAGTGGGGCATCCCTTCTCTGCTGCTGCCGAGTGCTTGCACAACTACCGAAGCATACGAGCATGGCGCGCATGCAAGCACAGAATAACGAGGCTTCATGTCTCAGTGAACCTTCTCCTCTCGCCCTCCCCTCTTCCCCCGCGCGCTCGCGCTGCATCTTCATCTCCCAGTTCTCAGCAACAGCAAGCGAATGAGGGGAGAGAGAGGGAACCGGCTGCGGCCGCAGCTGCAAGAGGAGCTCGAGACCAAGGCTTATGTGGCTGGTGTGTGTCTGCGTGTGCGCGGGCCACAGCGAGAGGGCGCCTCGCGGTTGACTTGCAGAGACATGAATAAGGCTGAAAAGTGAGCGAGGCGACAGGCAGGGCGGGGGCGGCGGGGGCTAGCACACATCCATGCAGATGCGGCGATGACGAGATACCCCATGAGACCAACGCACATCGGCCCTCTAATCGGATGCCATCGCCGGTGATCGAGAGACACATGCGCGCCAGCGCCGCCACACATACACACACCAACCGAAAACAAAATAGCGAGACGCTCATGCGCAGAGAACGAGGCGAACGCGCCGAGGTCATAATGCAGAGCACAACTTGTAAAGTGGGCGTGCACGTGGCGGAGGACCGCGTAGGGAGGGGGAGGAGCGCAGCAGCCCAGCACCCATGCCCTATGGCGCACCGAAGAAGCGGTTGCATCGACCCCCGCCGTTTCGCATCCGCGCCTGTCTGGCCTCCTCCTCTTCCTCTCCCTGTTCCGGCGTGGAGTTGGGCGTGTGTGTTGCTCCCGACGCCGCGGCCATCTCACCTCTCAACGGAGATGTACACATGCGAGTGGTGCGCGTTGACGCCGGAAGTGGCAGTGTCTGCCTCCTCGACAGCGGCGGCACGCGCCTCCGAAGGGGAGGTGACCGCGCCGGTTGCTGGCACACGTCGCACCAAGGGGCTCGCACTGGCGGTACCGCTGCCCATCCGCTTATTTCTCCCGTCACCGTCGTTGTATTCGTCGGAGTAAGGAACACGTGAGTAGCGGCTTCTAAAAGGGTTGACCATTCCCATCTCCGAAGTACCGACGACTCTCAGCGTGCTACGAGTTGGTCGTTCTGTGCTGCCGTGCATACCTGCAACGATGCCGCTTCTAGTGCTGCTGCTGCAGCAGTTGCTGTGTAGCGACGCCATAGCGGACTCGACGGAGTGATCTTCAGCAGTCTCGGGTGCGAAAGCCGCCTCGCCCGCTCCGCGCGGGTCCTCTTCCCGTGCCGCCCGCGCGCTCGTGGCCGTGGCACTATCGCAGGTGATAGTTGCCATCTCTGTCGGCGATAAGGCGGACTCGCTGACGCCGCCGCCGTTGTCGTCCTCCGCGGCTTCCGCAGCGCTGAGGAGCTGCTTCACGTAGTACAGCGGCAGGTCAAAACAGCGCTGGAGGGCGCTGCGGCACACCGGACACTCTCGTAGACGCTTCGCGCAGAAATGACAGCAGCACACATGCCCACACGGCGTCAACGCCACGTCGATGTGACGGGCACAGCAAATGACGCACCCCACCGTGTCGTCAATGTCCTTCACTTCCGTCTCGGCCAGCTCCTTCTTGAACTCGCGCGCTTCCGCGCGGCGCAGCAGGAGGCGCTTGCGGTAGTTCTCAATCACGCGGCGGTGCTCGAGCACCCATGCGAGGTGGCGACCCACGCCGGACATGATAATGCTGCCCAGAAGGACGAGAACGCTCAAGCTGAAGCAGCCAACGATGACGCTGCTCTTCGGCATTTCGTAGCCGACGATTTCCTCAGTGCAGTTACCGCAGGAGGTCGTGCCCGAGCAGCAGCGGATCGCGGACGAAGCGACGCAGCACATCGGCTTCGCATCCGGGCACGCGACGGACTGCATGATCTGGTATGAGCAGAGGTGCGGGGTGCGATAAGCGACGTAGGCCTGTCGCTCAAGACGAGCATCAGCGTGTTGAAGAGCTCCGCTGTAGCCGAGGATGATAAACAGCGCCATGAAGAAGCGTGTGGCGCGTTCCGCCACGATGACGGAGGCAGCGCCGTTGTGCTGCGGCGCACTTGACATGCTGCGCGCGGCGGGCCGAAAGGGGCGCAACAACGAGAGAAAAGAAAATGTTGGCGGAGGGCGATGGTGGTGGTAATGGTGGTCGTCGTATGCGTGCAGGCAGCGCACGCCCGCGACAAGAACCGTAAAGGCAGAATTCTCAGGGCTAAGATCCTACAGAAGCAAAAGCACGGATGGAGAAGAGCGGCTGAGCAGGTGACCCGCCCGCCCCGCGCGCACGCACCTCCCTGTGCTCAATGAAGGGTGTCTGCTTCCTCGCCGTTGTTCGGCGTTGCAGAGACAGGAAGGATGATGTCGGGCAGACGGAATGGGGAGGGGAAGGGTACTTGTTGCCGTTACAACTGTGATGACAGGCTGCCCGATCTACTAATGAGACAGCACAGAGAGACCGCAGGTGAGATGGGCAGTGGCGCTTGGGCGCTCGGGCGTGCGCGTGTGCGTACGAGATGGAAAGGAGGCGAGGCAGACGGCGGCACGGAGTGCAGGGGGAGAGGGAGACAGTGCATGTGAGCGTGGGCATTTCATGGTGCTTAGCAATACTCCTAGCCCCCCCCCCTCTCTCTCATGGGAGCACATTCGATTTTGTAGGACGCTGGATGGGCGCACAGAGCGGCACAGTCGCTACCTCTTCCACACACACACACATGCACATACACATGTACACATGAGTGCTGCAGACGCACGCCCCATGGTGTTCTTCGCGGACTCAAACCTTGTCCCGCCTACTCGTCACGGAAAGTACATTATAACCACGCGTCAAGTTACAATAGACGTGCGCGAGATCTGAGCATCCAACGTGCTTTTCCGGGGCGCCGCATCCGCCCGATTCCTTGGCAGCGGACGCCACGGTCGTGTCACCGTTCCTCCGCCCGTGACTTGATCTCGCGCTTCTTCGTTTTTCTTTTCCATTCTTGCCGCTCTGGGGAAGTGGCCGCGCCTGCAGTCACCAAAAGATGCGTGTGGGCACAAACCACAGGCGCGGCCTTGCTCAGCCCGCGTGTTCACGCCGCTCGTGCGCACATGGGTCGCCCCCCTCCGTGTACGCGCCTCTGAGAGTGGAGTTCACGGCTTAAGCGTCTCTGTCTTTATTATCCGCGGTGCGGGAGGAGTGAGTCAGCGGGCAAGGACCACACCCACACAGCAGCCACCCGTCACCCGCTACCGGAGGGTCTGAGATGCTGTATTCAAGAGCTCGTCGCCCCTCCTCGCTTCGCCCCACCCCATCTACGCAAACATCGCGCTCGCCGAGACGGCGGTGCGCTCCCGCGCAACCGTCCTCTCCATCTCTGCCTCGATCATGGCCATCGTCACGACCCGCTCTGACACTGGCAACAGCGCCGCAGTGCAGCAGACATTGAAGGCTATCGTGCGGATCAGCTTGGGTGAGATGCTCGTGGCGCTGAGGCGACCGTAGTCGACGTCGCTGGACGTCGGGACGCGCTCTGGGAACGCCTTTCGCCACAGCTGCTCGCGCAGGAGCCGCCGAGGCAGCGCAAAGGTCAGCTCCGCCTGGAACAGCATGCACGATGAGCGTGAGTTGATGTTCGCCGTGGAGAACAGGTGGCGTCCACCGCCGCCGTCGCGGTTCACCGTCGTTGCGATGACGATGACGGGCCTCGGATAGCGGCGTGCGTGGTACTGGATGAGCTGTGAGAGTTGTAAGCTCTTTGGGGACTCGTTGAAGAGGACCTGCGCCTCGTCAAAGACGATGATGGCGCCGAGGCGGCGTCCTTCCTCAAACACGACGTGCACCCGCATCTCCTCCCGGAGCAGGAGCTCCGCTACGTTGCAGAGGCGGATGGTGGCGCCGCACTCGTAGGCGATGGCCTCCGCGGCCAGCGACTTACCCGTGCCGCTCACGCCCTGGAACAGGTAAAGCGTCCCGCAGTCGTCGTTGGCGTCCTCGCTGAAGCCCCACTCGGTATACAAGGTGCTGCGGCTCTTGGCACTGCTGGCGATCCCCTCCAGCTTCTTGGCGAGATCCGGCTCCACCACCAGCTCGGCAAGCGTGCGCTTCGGGGTCAGGTAGAACTCGCTCATCCCCTCCGGCAGCTCCGCGGCGAGAAAGAAGCCGCGCAGCTGCAGCCGAGCCCCTTCGTCGAGGTCGCTCATTGTCAGCTTCGGTGTAGAGGACTTCTCGCGGGCCACCGCTCTGCTCAAGGCGGCGAGGACGGCGTTGCGGATCAGGCCGCCGGAGAGCTCGTAGTTCAGCGCTAGCTTCTCCAAGCACACGTCCTCGTTCATGGGCAGCTGCTTTGGGATGTGTGACCTCCAAATGCGCAGCCGCAGCTGATGGTCCGGCGGACGGAACTCCATCATGAGCGAGATGCGCCGGTTCATGGCCTCGTCGAAGTTCTGCGCGCGATTGGTGGCGAGGATGATGAGGCCGTCGTACCGCTCAAACTCGGACAGGAGCGCCGTCACGGTGCCGTTGCTCGTGCGGTCCTCGAAGAGCGCTTCGCACTCGTCGAAGAACAAGATGGCGTCGCTCAGCTTCGCCTCGCGGAAGAGAAAGCGGAGCGCGTCGGCCTCGGCCTTCGTCGAGGAGCGAAACTGCGACACGCTGACGAGGAGTATCTTCTTCTTGAGGTGGTGCGCGACGGCGTTGGCGAGCATCGTCTTGCCGGTGCCACTCGGGCCGTGGAAGAGCATGACGAGGCCTCCTTTGCTAGTGCCGAGGCCGTCGCCGAAGCCGCTGCTCTTCTTGCACTGCTCGAAGAGGCTGTAGTGCTCAATGGTGGACAGGACGCGGTCCATCGTGGAGGTGGGCAGTACCACGTTAGCCAGCTCCACCTCGGGGAAGTACAACTGCGACCCGGGCACCATTTCCGCCGTCTCAGCTGGGATGCCCATGACATCGTCAACAATCTTCCGATCAATGTCGACGAGATAGTCCATGAGGTCCGTGTTGAAGCAGGAGCGGCCGACAGCGTCGAGTGTGAGGGACAGGACACCGTTGGACACGAGCGGAGAGGACTGGTAGAAGGCACGACGCGCCACCACGCGCTCCTCCAGCGACTCGCACAGGACGAAGAGCATGTACCCCACCGTGATGAGTCGCTGCCCGTCCCGCATAACGTAGCGGCCGTTCACCGCCACCAGCATGTCGTGCGAAATGACGTTGCCAACCATGAACAACATAATCTGCTTCTCCATCTCCGTCAGCTGCAGCCGCTGCGCGAGCTGCTCGATGCGCGGGGTGAAGACGCGGGCAGCGAGAGTGGCTTGCAGCCGTGACTCGTGCACCGCCGCCGCGACGCGAACTTTGCCCTTCAACTCCCGTATCGACGCCTCCACCTTAGACTTGGGGGTGTAGGAGTCCTCCTCGTCCTTCATGTCGCCCTCCGCGTAGCGGATGCGAATCATGTTCGCGAGGATGCGAAAGGCCGCGTCCATGTACTCGATGTCGGACTCGTAGGGCACCCCCCGCATGGACGAGTCCGTGTGCGGCGTGGCAGATGGCGAGGAGGACGCCGCCGCTGCACCCGCGCCAGTACCGGTGCAGCGATAACGCTGGGCGAGCGGGTTGATGTCGGCAAGAACCAGTCGTGCCTTGCGCGGCGCAGACGTCGCTGTCGTCGCCTCCCTGCCGTCCTCCGGCCGTGGTGCGGTATCCGTCGTGCGCGATGGCGGTGCCGTCGGCGGAGCTGTAGCCGGTGCCACCATCGCCGACTCTTCTCTACTACTTTTGCCGCCCTTTACCGCCTCCTCTGTCTCTGTCGCGGCGGAGTTCTTTGCGACTGGTACTGCTGCCACGGCACGACCGCCGACTTGCGTGGCAGTTCTGCCGGCGAGGGCATTGCGGAGACGGTGCGAGACGGCTTCGTAAATCGCGTCCTGGTCTTTCGAAGCCAGCACAGCCGGGTCGATGTCCTCCAGCACACTGTCGAGCGCCTCCTCGGTCAGCGCGATGGCGCTGTCGGCGGTGGCGTCGTCGTTCTCCTCATCCTCCACATCGCCCTCCTCATCGCCATGCTTTGGTGATGGTGATACAGAGCGACTGCCACCGACGTGCTCCTCTGCTCGCGGAGCCGGCATGGCAGCCGCCGTGCTCGTCGTCTTGGCGTTCCGTTCTTCGTTGAGCACCTCCAGCAGCGCGGTGCGCTCCAGCTTAATGAGCTGCTCCTCCGACAGCTGATCACCACTCAGGGCCGCGATCGTCTCTATGGGCAGAGCGTACTTGCACTCCATGAAGGTTGTGCGCATCTTGATGTCGGAAAAGATGAGCCCTTGCTTCCACAGCACACCACTCTCAGAGAGAATGGACAGCAGCTCCTGTGGGGTAAGGTCGTTGTGGTAGGCAATGTTCGCCGGCCGCAGCGGCTCGGCGATGTTGCCGGCCGCGTAGCGGCCGCAGTGGCACACCAGCAGGTATTCGAGCGTGCGGGCAGCCTTCGCGGATAGACGCAATCGCTCGCTGAGCCGCACCACGCGTGGTAGCCGCTGCATCTTGTGAAGCTGCGCATCGATGAGGTGGCCGACGAGCTCGGTGACGGCGGCCATGCATGGCACGCACTGTTGGCGGAAGTCGAGGCCTACAAGCTCGATGTTGCGGAGGACTGCAGCGCTCAGGGCCATGCCAGAGACGAGGTATGCGTAGTGTTTGAGGTACACTAGCACGTCCTTTGCGGCAAGGTAAGCGGAGTCGGACTCAAAGCCAGGCACCTGCACCTCGCCGTACTCACGCAGCCGCTGAAGCATGACGCTCGGCTGGTAGGGCAAGTCACTGTCCTCGCCATCCTCGAAGACGGGGTCGTCGGCAGCCACCGACTTTGTCCCGTTGCGCTCGATACTGCCGCGATGCCGCTTGCGCCCCGCCGCCTTGCCAGCTGCCGCAGGCGCCGCCTCGCCGCCCTTGCGTAGCAAGGCCACGCCCTCCAAGAAGGAGCGCACGCAGTGGGGGACGCTGATGAAGGTCAGCGTCGTCAGTTGCGCTGCCACATCAGCCGCCGCCGGTTTCGCGGCCGCAGCTGCCGGGTAGCTGCCGTTGCAGCCCGCATCCGCCACTGCTGCTGCCGCGCGGGTGCGGCACGGCACCGTTGGCTGGACGCAGAGCAGGAAGAACTCAACATAGAGGCGCAGAAGATCCATGAGGGTGCACGGCAGTGCGGACGTAAAGCGTCCGGTGCGGTAGAAGACACGCACATCGTGCGCTGCTGCCGATGCCGTGCTTGCCGCTACTACCTCACACACAGGAATAGGAGGCTTTGGGGGCAGAAGTGGGAATGCGGCAGCGGCTGCAGCGGCAGCCGCATGCGTGGGCGTTCCCAGGAGAGGTTCAGCCGGCGCACCGACACTTGACCTTGCCGCCGCAGCACTGCGCTTCGTCCTGGGGGGCATCAACGCAAAGGCCCGTCGACACGCCAGAGAGCAATGAAGCAACAACCCCGTGTGCGCCGTCCAAACGGAGGCGGCGGCAGCGGCGGCGGCGAAGGAATACGAGACCGGGGAACCGTGATCGGTGGGTGAGGACGCAACGCTGCGTGGAAGAGAGGCGGATGGCAGGCGGGAGAGATGGCGCCACCAAGATATCTCGTCCCTCGCCTCTTCACACCCGTTGCCTCCGCTGCAACCTCTTCAGCGATGCTCTTGCCGAAGGGAGAGAAGGAGGAGGAGGAGGAGGAGGGGGGTCGGGGCGGCTCTTCTCTATGTAGCGACGCGCTCTGAGCGGGTTGTGCGTGTATGGGAGGGGCGGGGAGCGTGATGGTGCCCCCTGCCGTCCCAAAGAGAGGGAAAGGACGAGGGCTGTCCGGGCGCTCTTCCGGAAGGCAGGCGAGCAACAAGTACCACCGAAGCACAGAGAATACGAGACAGATACAGACAGCCGGTGCTTCTTGCCCCCGATTGTGCGTGTGTGATGGCACCCGTAGCGGTCGGTGACGGAGAAAACACAGAGAGGAGAGGGAGAGAAGAGGTGAATTGAGGGAGGGGGAGCGTACCGCCGGTGAGGCAAGAGAAAGCACGGTGCCAAGTACCATCGTCCCGGTAAGGGGAGGGGGGCCTTTGGGAGTCGATTCATGGCGCCTTGGCCGCTTGCCGCGCGAGCGCCATCGCGAAGGAGAGGTCGGCTCCACCAGTGTCACCATCTCCCCCTGTGTGTGCGCCTCAGCAGCTCCCCACGCTCAGCAGGACGACGAGATGAAAAGCACAGAGAGAACGACGGATGTGGCTGACATGCGACTGCCATCATCACCACCAGCTCCTGCGTCCCATCCTATGTATTCGCCTCTCCTCACATGTGTGTGTGTGTGTGTGTGTGTCGTGATCCGCTTTTCGCTTAGAAGTGGCACTCCTCCGTGGAATGCTCAGCCATGCCACATCGCGCGCATCCCTTTGCGGATAGCACGAGTCCATCAAAGTCATCCTCGTCGATGCACCGCTTCTTCTTGACCACTTCGGCGGTGTCCACAGCGACGCTCGCCGCCTGCTGTATTTCCTGTTGCTGCTTGCCGATGGACTCTGAGGCGCGCGCGCGCAGCGAGCAGGCTTCCCCCTCCGCCTTTGCCCGGGCCGTCGCCGCCGCCGCCTCCGCACCAATGTACAGCGACGTGGTCACGGGTGCCGTCGGATGCGTGTACGTGCGCGCCAGCGATACCACGCCGAAGCGCCGAATAAGCTGGACAACGGATAGCTGTTCGTCGTAGTTCATCTCCGCCCAGCGGATGGGCAGGGAGGGGTACGGTGCCACGGTGCAGGCCGCAGCACCTTCACCTGCGGCCCGCCTCTCCGCGCGTACCTTGGCACACCGGCGCAGGAACACCAGCAGCAGTCCCATGTACTCGCTCTGGAGCAGGAGAAAGGGACTGTTGTTGAGCTCGTCGGTCGCTACGGCGGCGCACCCATCGGCGGCGGCCAGTGACACGGCTGCGCCGCTATCACCACACTGACGCCTAGAGCGCGCCTCCGCCGCTGCCTCTGCCGTGAGCCGCGCGGCAAACTCAAACTTCCACACACGCGTGGAGGCGTCGTAGGCGATGCGGACGGGATGCGGCAGCGGCGGAAGAAGCGGCAGCCGTGCCGCATCACCCGCCTCCTCCGTCTCTGCACTGGCAGCGCTTTCTCCCTCTGTTTGTGCCGCTGCTGCGGCGTCCAGCGGTGCGGCCCAGTGGTCAAGGAAGACGCGAAGCACGGGTTCCACAACGCGGGTGTAGTGGCGCAGCAGTTGGGTCTCTTTCGGCAAGTCTCGCGCAGCGGCGGCGGCCATAACGGCGTCGCCGACACTTCGCGGCGCCCGCTTCACGTCGGCGACGTCATTCGTGCACCCTGCTGCATCACTGCCTTCGTCCTCCTCACTGAAGGGCCAGTGAAAGAACACAAAGAAGAAGAGGGAGTACGTGAGGGCCACCTCCATCGCCGTCTCGTAGCGCTGACCACGGACCGACACCTGCACACGATGCTCACTGGCAACGGTTGGTGGGATGGGGAGGACCGGATCCTCAGCAGGTTCCTGGGCAGAGCTGCTTGGTGAGCATCCGTCACGTGGCTGCGGCGCCGCGAGGAGGAAAGGAAGCAGCTCCGACAGAATGTCCGCTACACACAGCGGCTCGGGTGGCAGAAATGAAGATGGAGGAGCGCTGCTCTGGCGATGCGGCGCAGCGGGCATGTGGATGCGTGACTCCATAGGCTTCGAAGGAAACGTGAGGAGGAAGAGAAAGCCCACGTAGTTGAACGCGCGTGTGCGTGTGTGTGTGGGGGGGGAGGAGGGGGGAGGGTCCGACCGTTGCCTTTCACGGGTGCCCGCCCGACACACGGGGAGAGGAGGAAGGAGGAGGGGAGAGGATGCAAACATAAGGCTGATGTCGCGCGATATGTGAGACATGACGGAGGGCGCTCACACCTTCACACATGCGTCGCGGAGGCAGGCGAGACGACAGGCGAGAGACGGAGACGCGCGGCCATACGTGCGATGCTGGACTCCAAACACACATACCCATACAGAGCCCAGAAACGAACATGCAGGTCACGCCCGCCTCCGTAGACCGGCCAATCTGCCAGATCCTATGTCTTCCCCCGCTGCCGCCGCCCCTCTCCACCACCACTACACTACCACGTACACGGCCTCTGTGCATCTTGCCTTCTGTTTCAAAGGATTCAGGACTCATGCCCACGTGTGGGCCAACGCTCTTGGATGCGCCACTTCCTGATGAGCACGAAGTGCGTGCACCCGACATTAGCGTCTGTGCGCTCGCTGTGTGATCACACAATATTTTCCTGCTCGTGTCTTCTTGCATCATCGGCCGTCTGTAATACAACGCCCCAACGCTCCACATGCGCGCACCGGCTGCGCCACCCGTTCCGCCTCCTTCTTCCGCCCTGCCCTCCACCATCGCCCAGGGTGTGCGCGACGCACAGGTGCGGCCACCGCACGATCTTTGCGTGCGGGGTGCTCTCACTGCGCGCTGCGGAGGTCATCCCGCGCCTGCGCGGCCCCTGCCCGCGCCGTGAGCTCGCTCACGAGGTGAGCCTTGCAGCGGTATGTCAAGCAAGCCGCTCGCGAGCGGCTCGCGCCTGGCGCGTCCACGATCTCGACGGAGTCTGTCGACGCCTCAAGCAGCACCGGCTCACTCGCTGGTGGCTGTAGGGTAGGATCGCGAGTTTCAGCGTGCGCCAGCATGCGATACAGCGCCAGGGGGTCCTCATCGTCCGCATCTAGCTGGTGCTCCACTTCCTCCGCCGAGCTATCCACCGTGGTCACTGCATTTGCCGGCGCCGCAGACGCCATGGCCGCCATGCCCACGGCACGCACGGTGTCGCGGCTCGCAAAACACACGCACAAATCCTGCGCACGCGTCAGCGCGACGTTCAGGCGATGCCAGTCTGCCAGAAATCCGAGCCCGTAGCGACCGAGGCGTCGATTTGCGCTGCGCTCCTCCCTGGCAACACCGTCGCTATCATCGCTGTTGCGCTCCTTCTCCCCTTGCGCCGCGCGCCGCTGCAGCTGCGCCGCGCTCAGCGTCCGCACACAGCTCAGCAGGATGATCCGCTTCTCCTTCCCCTGGAAGCTGTCCACTGTCGCCACCTGCACACCACTGTGGCGCTCCTCCTGCGTGAGGGTCGACAGAATCGTCTCCCTCTGCGCAGTGTAGAAGGTGATGATGCCGACATGTGCAGCCATCTCGCGCACCGTCATCTTGAAGAACGCGCGCAGCTGCCGCATGCAGTCTACCACAGCGGTGGCCTCGCGGCGGTTGAGCAGCGACCGGCCGCGCCGCCGCTCCATCGGCGAGTCGCGCACGTCCACAAACACAAAGCGTGGGCATCGGCCGAGCTTCTGCGCGATGGTCGCCGGCGCGGCGGTTGGGCTGTCCGGCGCACGCGACCGCGCAAGCACACTTCGATCGGTGAGCAGCTTCGAGCCGTAGAAGTACTCGTTGGGGAAGGCGGCAATGTCGGGGTGCATGCGGTACTGCGTGCGCAGCAGAAAGGAGGGGTGGCCGCAGGCGAGCAAGCGCACCAGCAGACTGCGCCGCAGCCCGCAGCGGCTCGCCTCCCAAGAGAGCACGGTAGGCTGCAGCTGGCGGGAGTCGCCGACGAGCACGCTCTTGCTCTTGGCGAGAGCAACCGCCTGCAGCACGGCCGGCTCTGTTCCCTGCGACGCCTCGTCCACGATGACCACGTCGAAGGCGATTCCTTGCACCTGGCGGCCGATGTGGTGAAGCGAGCCAAGGGTGGAGAAGACAATGGCGGCGGACTCCAGCGTGTGCGTGCGAATTGCGCTGCGCACGGCTGCCCTCCCACTAGCTGTGCCGTTGCCGCCTGCATTGTGGCCTCTGGGGCTCGCAGAGTCCCGCGAGCCGCCGGCCCGCTCGCCACGCCTGAGACTCTCTGCAGTAGCCGGGGTGCCGCTCAGGTGCCGCTCGACAACGTCGTCGAAGAAGACGGGCTCCTGCAGCCGCAGCACTTCCCTGTCCACCCTATCTCGCACACCGATGCGCAGCAGTCCGCCGGCGAGCACCGCATGCGCAGGCGGTAGCGCACCACCGGGCGCAGCTCCCCGCAGCTGCTCGCGCAGCCGCACCACACGCAGCAGCGCCTCATCCACCCCACAGTTCGACGGCGCGCACACCAAGATACGCCGCGCCGTGCCCCACGTACGGCTGAGGTGGTGCAGCAGGTTTAGCGTCAGCAAACCGATGGTCTGCGTCTTGCCGGTGCCCGGTGGGCCCTCGATCACGAGCATCTCCGGTGCGCGCGGCACAGGCGCCCGTGTGCTCTGCTCCGCCACCCCGTCGTCCCAGCCAGGACACGCGGCGTACAGCACGGCCACGATGGCGCGAGCCTGCCAGTCGTTGAGCTGCTGCTGCAGGAGCAGGCGCGCGCGCAGCTGGTCGAGCAGCGGCACGGTGCAAGACGGGCCTGCGGTGGAGAGGAGCGAGTTGGCCCAGCCGCAGAAGGCCACACCGACAGGTGCCGTGCTGCGCGGGTCGTAGAGAGTTGCGGCGAAGCGGGTACGGTCGATCTTGTGCAGTGCCTCCAGCTCCATCAGCGAGGCGTTGACAGAGGTGAGCTTCGTGACGTAGAAGGTTGGCGACGATGTCGTGTCGTACGCCATGCGAAATACGTGAGAGAAGCGCAGCGAGGGAGGTCCGTGCCCGCCTGATGATTGCTCCACCACCGATGGAGTTGCGCAGAGGTGTGCCGCACGCCCCCCTGGCGACAGCGACTGCACTTCGCACACCTGCACAGCGCAGCCGAGGGTGCGCCAACTACGCGGCAGAGTGTCGAGCATCTCGAGGACGCGATGCTCAAGCTCGGCAACGGGGCAGTCGGAGAGAGGGCGCCGCAGCTCGCGCTCGGCCCACTTGGCCAAAATTGTTTGCAGAGGCAGCAGTACCGCGACGACGTCGCCTTCTGAGAAGGCGGCAGAGAGCCCCTGCTGCGCGGCCGCCACCACCACCGCATGAACAGACTTGGGGTGCATGGTCGTCGACGTTGTTGAGCTTCTCTGCGCACTCGAATGGGTGTCTTGCGCCCGTTGCTGCTGCCGCTGCAGATACACGTCGACAGCGGGGTTGGCGCACGCTCGCACATCAAAGTGCAGAGTTTGCGGACCCGGCATGGCCTCGCCGCTGTGCCCGCGTGACGCCGCGCAGCTGCTCTGCACCGCCACACACGCCGGCGGGATGCCTGGATGCAGCGGCAGCAGACTGTTCCACAGGCCATTCACGGGAGACGGCGATGCCCCTTCGCCCGCTGTCACTGGTGCCGTCGCGGCTGAGTGACGGTAGTAATGCGACGAGTTCGTGTCGCGTCCGTCGTGTCCCTTACACACATCGTCCAGAAAGTCTTCGTAGTTGCGAATGATGTCGTAGCGCAGCTCCAACGCAATGTGCGGCGCGAAGCGCACCGCGTACTCGCTCGCTGCGTCGCCGAAGGGCATCGTGGCAGACGCGTTGAGCGATGCACCACCAGCGGAGGCGGCGGACCCGTCAAATGAGACCCGCCGAAACCCATCGGACGCAGACACGAACACCTCTGGCAGCACAGGGACTTCAGGAGCCATGCACTGCGACGCAGGGCCAACGATGTCGTGGACGAGTGGCGGCTGCAGGTGAAGGAGATTCGTGCTGATGGCCACTCGGCGCAGGCGCTCTTGCAGCTGGCGCAGCTGTTCGGCGTGATGGACCCGGTGCGTGTTGCGGGCATTGATTTCCTGCAGCTTGTGCTGCAGCCGCGTCGGAGCTGCCCGCGCCGTGGTGGACGCCGTCGTCGACGGGGACGTCTTCGGCGCCTTGGCAAGCGGCGCCGGCGCGGATGCGGGTGATGGTGGTGTGACCGCGCATGGCGAAGCAGGACGTGCAAAGCTGCCGAGCAGCTGCACCGTGGATGCGGCGACCATCACGTCTTCCTCGTCGCTGTCCACGTTCAGCGCAATCATCGCAGATGAGCCGTTGTCAGCCGGCCGCGGTGGCACGCTCTTGGGACTGCGCATGTCTGCGCCATCGACGGGCGGCGTACGCTCCCGCTTCACCGCTAAGTGAGCGAGGGATAGGTCCGGGAAGAGTTGCTGCTGCCGCAGATCACGGCGTGTCGCTGCAACGGCAGAGCTGCCGTGGTCGCTGTGATGAGATACCGTGGTGGTCGGTTTGCGCATGGGGAGACTGACTACACCGCCGTCACTGCCGCTCTGCGACACCTCCGACGCCGCGGTGGACCGCTTGACGGCCCGCTGCTGGCCCAACTCCGCCGTCCGCTTCGCCTCGTTCGCGTGCCGCAAGCGCTCCGCCGCGACGGCCGCCTGCGCCGCCTCCACCTCCTCTCGCCGCAGCGTAGCCTCCTCGAGCTCGAATTGACGGAAGCGGCGCTCCTGCTCTGCCAGACACTCGTTGATCGTCTGTGTAGCCTGCTCGGTGCAGCGGCGCAGCCACATGGCGCCATTCCGAGTAAGGCACTTCTGCACGTCAGGGCTGCGTGCGCACAGCTGCACCAGCAGCGGCTGGACCTGCTGCTGAAACTGCACATCGCGCGCAGCCACGGCCGGCGGTAGAGCGTCGCTGATACGCAGCAGCACGCTGGCAAGGCTTGCCTGCGGGTACTGCTCCGCCTTGCGAAGCACGTGGATCAAGAGCCGTTGAACAACACTGTGGCGGTGCTGCGCCGACTCCGCCCCCTTGTCTCGCAGTTGATGCTCGCCCTTCTTCTCTATAGCGCCGCACTGGCCCTCCGCTGCCTCCTCGACTGGCGGATGGGTGCTGCCCACCGCGTGCGTGGCTGCTTCGCTGAGGGCCAGCATGGGGGCCGTGGGAAGAGCGAGAATAACCTGCTCAGCAAGCGCGCGACGCTGCTCCACGTCCAGCGTCACCACGTCCGCCAGCAGCGCCGCCATCCACCACCCGCACTGCACTTCCCACTCGCTCATCTGGTCAAAGTGGCACGCGCACAGGAGCACCAGCCATCGGTGCCCCTGTGCGCGTGCCGTGCTCGTGACGACAGCGTCGTTCATGTCCCACGCCGCATAGGCGCCATCACCAGCAGCAGCAGCCGCGGCGGCTGTGGAGGCCGTAGAGGGAGGCGGTGGATAGAGGCGCAGCTCCGGCTGCGTAACCACGACGCGTCTCCACACCCACATGGCCGCCTCGGTCGACAGCGTGCGGGAGACGGAGCTCGTGACGCCGACGCAGAACACAGCGGTGAGCCGCTCAGCGAGCTTGCCAGCCTCCGCGTCTTCGGCAGCGGCAACACGCAGGGCGAAGAGAAGGCGCAGAAGCGGCCTTTCCTGCGTCAACGCCCGAGACGCTGCTGCTGCGGCTGCCGAGGCGTAGGCTGCCTCCGTCGGCGCAGAGGGTAGCCTCAGCCACACCCGCTTCAGCAGTTCCTGCTGCTCTTGAAGCGTGCCTGCCAAGGTGCGCAGGCAGCGCTGCACAACCCACTGAAAGGGTGGCGGCGCGCGCGACATGACCTTTGCTGGGGACATGAAGAGCCACTGTGGGCACGGCATCGCGTCCTCCTCCGCCAGAACCGTCAGCGCCCCGCAGAGACTCGCCACAACTTCCGAGAGGGGAAGAGGGCCGCCACTGATGGCGCTGCCTGCGTGACCGCCGCAGTCTGCCGGAGAGACGGCGCCGCTCTTGCACACCTGCACAATGAGCGTTGGCAGCGTGAGCCACAAACGCTGAAGGCACACGCTCGGGACACCGAGCGTGCCGGCTGGCGCAGTGCCACCCCTCCCCTGGGCCGCAGCACCCGCCGCGAACGCGTGCACATCCGCGTGAAAGAGAAGACGATGCAGGCGCAACGCGTGTGTGCTGCGGGTGTGCACGATGCCGCCAATCGCCAGCGTGAGGAGTTGCGACTCATGCGCCACCAGTGTGTCGTGCAGGTAAGTGCTACGCACGAGGCGTGGAAGCGCTGTGGCGAGGCTGTCGAGCAGCATAGAGACACCGTACACGGCCTTGTCGAGCACTGCTATGGCGCTATCCGTGCCGTCCGACGCAGTCGCCGCGCCCCCGGCACTCGGCTTTGCCTTCGCAGCCACCATCGCCTTCGCCCACTGGAACTGTTGCGCCGCATTCTTCAACAGCGGCCGCAGCAACCAACCAGCGCATCTCTCCGGCACCCACACCAGCGTTCCTGTGCCGACATCGTCTTGCCCAGTCGCCTTCGTTGTGCCACTGCCCTGGTGCTCAGGCGCAGCCGTGCCGGTATGGTCCGCAGAGGATGGCGCAGACGCGTTGGGACCATCGGCCAGCAGGGGTGCTGCTGCCCGCGGCGTCGGCGGCTCGAGCGCTGCCGCGAACATCCAGAGCCACTCCAGCCGCGCTCTGCGCCACGCCTCCTCCTCCTTGCTGCTCGCAAGACCGCTGGCGTTGTCCAGGAGACAGTGCACGAGGACCTTAGCGAGCGCCTTACGTATGGCAGTCGCTGCCACCGCATTCGCCCGTGGCATGCGCGGATTACTGGAAAGAAGAGTGTTTAGAGGGCCCAGCAGCTGCGTCATGGCCGCCTGCGATGCACAGAACAGATCCCCGCGTGCGGAGGAGCTCCGCAGGTGTCGATGCTGTTGATCTCGCCACGCCTCGAGTAGCGCGCGATGGATGCCTTGATGCAGTCCTTGCAGTCCGTAGAGCACGAGGCTGCCTCCGAGCAGCAGGACTGTTGCACGGCACTTGCCCAGTAGGATAGGCATCGATGTGGCAGATGCGCGGTCGACAGTTGCGGTCGATGTCATCGTCAGGGCTTCCACCGCCTTCCCAAAGTGCATGTCCCAGGCGGTGAGCACCGTGAGCAGGTGGAAGATGCCGTCGACGACGGTGTGAATGCGGTCCTGCATCACGTACTTGACCGCGTCCACGTGCCGCTCCGGGGCCGCGCTTGCAGTCCACGACGGATGTTCGTGGAGGCTGATAAAGGAAACCTGAGCCGGTAGCACCGACACGTGCTTCAGCGTGCACAGCAGCCGCAGCGAAAAGGAGAGAAGAGTTGCGAGCGCACGCTCGCCGCCGTCGCTGCTCGACTCGCCCGGCGCTGACGCCTCGTGCTGCGGCGCGGTGCACGTCATCAAGCGAAGCAGCACATCTCGCGCCCAAACGCGCACGACGCGCAGTGGATGAAACAGAAGCAAGACGAGCGTACCGCGGTAGCCCTCAATCGGCTGCATCACGTATCCGCTCGTAGACGACTCCGCGAGAACTGCAGGCGGCAGCGTCCATGGAAGCGGCGCTGTCAGGCCGCGCGCGTCTGCCTTCGCTGTGGTGGTGCTGTCCGTCGCTGTCCCCGCCTTGTATGCGCGGCGGAACTGCATCACCCAGTCAGAACTGCACGCAGCAAGCAACGCGTGTTGGTAGGCGTGAGAGACGAGAGCTGAAGATGGCAGCCGCGGTGCCGGTCCAGCGGCGTGCGATAGTCCCGAGGCGAGCCACTTGCTGTGGCGCAGCAGTTGCGCAGCCACGTCCAGTAGCTGCGGAGGACGTGCAGGGGTATCCTCAATTATAGGAGTGAGCTCTGGCACCTTGGTGGAAGTCAGCGACGAGCCAGGCTCAGCGGCTTCTTCGGGACGCGGAGGCGACGCGGCCCCCTGCTGCCGTCCTTGTACGGGCGGGGCCGCCACGGCGGTGGGCAGACTCACCAGCATCGCGTTCAGCATGGCTACTGGCTGCACCGACAGCGACGCGCATGCGCTGTCTGTTGCGTTCATGGAGAAGGTCCCTGTAGCGATTCCTGCGCCATGCAGCGCCGCTTCTGTCCCGCTGCTGACACCGCTTGGTAAGATGGCCATCCACTGTGTCACATACTGCAGCAGTGCGTTCATACAGGCCTCCCGCGAGTGCTCGTCAATGCCGGGCGACGAAGTCGCGTTCGTCGACAGTGTGGAGGAGGGAGGCTGGGGTGGGACGGGCAGGGAGGCGTTCGATTCCCCAGTGAGAGGAATCCACTGCGGCCAGTGGCTGGGGTCGGCGCACCTCTTTCCGTGCAAGCTATACGCATTCATGATTGTCGCCGCCGCTGCGTTCCGTTACGTTGGTGTCGCGGCGACGAGGGTCCGTCTGTGAGCGTGCGCCAGTAAGCGGACAGGAGTCAGGGACGGGGAGGGGGGAAGGGGCGTGCGTACGCCTGCGACAGCCATCCCCCACCACCCGGCAAAACAAAACAAAGAACTCTGCGGGGGCGGCGAAGAAGACGGGTGAGAGGAGAGGAATGGCGAGGGGCGTGGCGCGGAGGAGACGCAGAGATGGAGAGACGGCGCCCCCCATACGCGCTTCGACGAGGCTCTACCGCATCCGCTTCGACAGTCTCCCGGACGAGCGCGGGGAAGCCTGACAACTACGCACGCACGTGCGTGGCTACCAGAGGGCAGACCCATGTAAGAGTGAGAGAGGGGGTGCGGCGAGGAGCGCACATATACACACATGTGCATGCTTGTATGCTGTCTGGTTCTTCGTTTCTGTAGCGGTGACGGTGGGCGAGACCGAGCGGGGGGGGCCGTCCCCCACGCCATCTGCTGACGGATGCCGTTGAAGGGAGGGCCTCGCACACGCATCAGCACACATCCGCCATTAGAGAGAGGCGAAGGGATTACACAGAGACACGTACTCGCACACGCGCAGAATGCGGCGGACGCATCCGTTCAAGACGTGGGCGGCAGACCTCGCGCGCAACGTTCACTTCTTCACCCGCTGCATCTCCTCACTCGAAACAAGGTAAGCCGCTGATGCTGATGCAACTGCAGCATGCGATACAGCGCCAGGGGGTCCTCATCGTCCGCATCTAGCTGGTGCTCCACTTCCTCCGCCGAGCTATCCACCGTGGTCACTGCATTTGCCGGCGCCGCAGACGCCATGGCCACCATGCCCACGGCACGCACGGTGTCGCGGCTCGCAAAACACACGCACAAATCCTGCGCACGCGTCAGCGCGACGTTCAGGCGATGCCAGTCTGCCAGAAATCCGAGCCCGTAGCGACCGAGGCGTCGATTTGCGCTGCGCTCCTCCCTGGCAACACCGTCGCTATCATCGCTGTTGCGCTCCTTCTCCCCTTGCTACAGGCACGGCCGCCTGCATTGTGGCCTCTGGGGCTCGCAGAGTCCCGCGAGCCGCCGGCCCGCTCGCCACGCCTGAGACTCTCTGCAGTAGCCGGGGTGCCGCTCAGGTGCCGCTCGACAACGTCGTCGAAGAAGACGGGCTCCTGCAGCCGCAGCACTTCCCTGTCCACCCTATCTCGCACACCGATGCGCAGCAGTCCGCCGGCGAGCACCGCATGCGCAGGCGGTAGCGCACCACCGGGCGCAGCTCCCCGCAGCTGCTCGCGCAGCCGCACCACACGCAGCAGCGCCTCATCCACCCCACAGTTCGACGGCGCACGTCGTTGGGTGAGTGCGCGACGGTATGTTCCGCTGTGCTCCTCATCGCGTCTCCCCCTCTGGTGACGGGAGGGCACACATACGCACACCTCTCAGAGCGTGGTGTCTCAGGGCCCTGTGCGACTCTCCCCGCCCCCCACTCTCTGTGTTAGGGAGGCCAAATACCCCCCCTCTTCTACCTCTGCCAATGCAGAACCCACCTCTGGCGGTGCGTCGGGACGGCCGACGACAGTGAACACGTCTGCGCCATCCATACGATGGGCAACACGTGTCAGGGTGACTCGAGCGTATGCCTCACACGGCCCACTGATGTGTGGGGAGGAGCCTGTGTGCCACCCCGAGGGAGAGGGGAGGGGGGATGCACCAGGCGTGGCGACCGGCATGATTGGGGGGCGGCTGTGTGGGGTGGGGGAGTAGAGCTTGAGACAGGGTCGGTCGTGGGGCGTGGTGTGGCGCTCAGCGCGTGCTGCGCCGCAGAGAAATAAACACGCGCACACACACACATGTTAAAGAGCAAACAACAGCCGTAAATGGGGCTTGCGAAAGGCGGAGGGGGAGGGGGTGTTGAGGGCACGGGCAGGGAAACGACGGCGAAGGGGCCGGGACGGACGCTTGTCAGGGAGGGGTGGGCGAAGAGTGATTCAGGAACAACCACAACCGGCATGAGATAGGGCAAGCATGTACACCAAAGGCAGCACATCATGAGAGAAGGGGAACGCCCGCTCCCCTTCCTCCTCTTGTTGTGTTGCCGGTCTTCTACACGAGCAGAGGTGGGGCGATTCAACGTGGTGGACGGAGGGAGGGCGCGTTGCGGTGTGCAGCGTCGGCGGCAAAAGAGCTGAGGACCGGTTGGACACATTTGTGGCCTCTTGCACTCGAGAGAAAGGCAGTTATTATGTTAAACCCGACTCGGCACGTACACACGCACGGGCACAGAAGACGCCACAACTGCGCCGCCATGAAAGCTGGCCCCTAGCCGACGCTTCAATGAGGTGAGAAGGTGGCATGTGCCGCTGAAGTTGGTGTGACGTCCAGCATCTTGTCTACAGCGCTAGCGTGGATGCGGAAGGCCGGGGTGATCCATGCGCCGCAGGAGCACTGCGACCCTGCCCACGACTGCATCCCGAGCTTCGCACGGCAGCGGGGGTTGCGGCAGTAGATTGTGTCCGGCTGCACCACGGCTCCGCTCGAGTTCGCCTCGCGCATGTCTTCGGCCACCCACGGCGTCTGGTCAGGGTCCAGGAAGAGGCTGGTGCAGAGTTCCGCGGCAGATAACGGTCCTGATGACACATCGCCGAGTGCGCCGTCGCTCTGCAGCGGACCGCCACGTCGGAACTTGAAGGTCTTATTCGCCCCCTCCTGCGGGTCGTGCGGGAGCACCTCCGCGGCGTCGAAGAGGCGCACGCGACAGTGCCGGCACGCGTAGTAGTACGCGCGTACGTCGGAACCTGTCTTGCTCGCGTCTGGCAGCACGTGAACGTCGTCCACATTGCCGGCGGCCGCCAACTCGACCGCGCGCGCACCACTCTCCGGCTCCATCGTGCTCCTGTGTCGCCGATCCGGCTACGCAAGGCGGTTGGGTGGGCGAGGCAAGGAACTACGGGGTGGGGTGGGTGGGTGGTGGAGGAGGGGGGAAGGTACAACGGGAGGAACGGTGGTGATGCGCCGAACACTCTCGGCGGTCGTGCTGCACCTTCTGTTGAGCTGAGGTGGCGCCCCTCCTGTAAGGCGGTGATGGAGCTGCTCGTTTCCTGCAAAGGCGTGCACGCGTGTCCGCGGTGAAGTGCACAGGAGCGCACGACACACGTGCCTGCCATTCATCCGTGCGCAAAGGCGAGAGAGGCGAGACGGGGGAAGGTGTCAGGACGAGTAGAAGAGATGGGGAGCCGTGAGGCGGGTGCACACACGCACACGCACACGCGCACGCGCACCGATGCCGCCATCCAGTCGAGAGAGGGAGGGAGCGATGTGTGGATGTTGGTGCGCCTATGGAGGTACATGTATTAGGGCTGTGTGCGGCGCAGCGAGATGGCCCGCCACTGCCGTGGACAGAGATGAAAAAAGGTCCGCGTCACTTCTGCCTGCGTCTGTGAAGGGCGGCCCTGCCGTACGCGCGCGACAGAATCGGCAGCCATCAAACCACACAGGACAACCTCTAGGCGCGCGCAATGACAGGCGCTGCGTAAAGGGGTGTGTGCGGGGAGGAGGCAGTCCGTGGGTACTTGGGTACACTCGTGTGCTTCAATCAGACGCCCCTCTTCGTGCGTGCTGCCGGCGTTCCCTGCTGTCTCCTGCGCTGCTCTTGCCTCGCGTCGGCCTTCCATTGTCTCGCCCCTGCCGTCCTGTCCCGTCGCGTTACTGGCGCTGCCGCTCCTCCATGGCCTCGAGAAACTGAAGAAATTCCTGCGTGATGTGCGTCACTTGCGCCACAACTTTGAGCTGCTCGCGCGAGATGCGCAGCGAGCCCTGCGCCGCCCCAGACGCCCCTCGCGCAGCTGCCGCGCTGGCCGGGACTGACGAGGGGGTTGCCGTGGTACAGCACAGTGAGGCGAGCTGCGGCCACTGCACGAGAAAACGCACAAAGTACAGATAATGAAGGTCGCCCGCAATAGTGTCGCCGGCGTCGGCAGGCGCCGGGGCCGTCCGGCCTGCATCGCGACAGCTGTCCAAGGCACGCAGCGCGGCCCACTCCTGGAGCTCGGCAGACTCGGTTTCGTACAGTAGAAGGTGCGCCGCGGTGCTCTGGTACTTCTCTGCCACCACCGCGAGCACGGAGAGATATAACTGCTCCTCTCGCGCAGAGTAGGCAAACGTGTCGGCAAAGTCCGTGCCACTGCGCTGCGCTGCGAAGAATTTGACTACGGACTCGCGCAGAAGCTTAAGCACGTGACTCGCGCTACAGGAGGCGTCGATGTTCACCATCGCCGTCGATGTTGTCGCCGCCTCTGCGCCACCAGCCGCAGCTGAAGAATCGGAAGAGGCTTTGACGTCAGCGGGGGAGACCGCAGGCGGGTACAGCTCGTCGCGCAACACGGACACGCCGACTCGTCGCAGAGGCAGTCGTGTGTGGCGCACGTGGTCCATGGTCAGCCTACGCCGCAGCAGCGGCGGGATCGTCAAGCTCGGCTGGAGAGGGGTGGGGCAGACCTGCGGCGTTGCCTCTGCTACGACCTGCACCCGAGAGACTGGGACAGGGGCGCGAAGACGGCCGCCAGAGGCGGCGACACGCTCATCCACGCGCTCGCGTTTGCGTGAACCAGCTGCCGCCGCGCTGCCGCCGATGCCTCCACTGGTTACCGTGACCGTGTCGGCCGCGGCTGTCGGGCTCGCCTGCCCGGAGCGGTCAGCGTCATCACCGCCCGCAGAACCGCTTGCCGTAGCTAACGGAGCGGAGGTCGATGCGTTGCCTTTACTCTCGTACACTTCCGCACCCATCGTCGTGCCGCGCAGAAAAGCGGCGTGGCGGAGAACGAAGTCGTCCACGCGGCGGTGCGCAAAAGCCTGAAAGGAGCGCGCGAGCGTCACCCACGACTCCACCTTCACATTGAAGGTGATGCAGTTGCGCACGAGCAGCTCAATGTCCTCACGGAGCCTCGTTAAGGACGCGGCAACGGTGTCGCCGTAGACAGTGGCGGAGCCACTTGTGTAGTACCCCTCCTTCGCGCGCTGGCGCATGAGGATGAGGTTCATGGGGCGTGGGCAAATCTTTCGATAGCTATCGCGCAGGTCCGGGTACGCCTCCGCCACGTCTACGGAGAAGGCGCCGCCGTCTTCGCGTCTATTCAGCGAATCCACCAGCTGCACCATCTCCCGCGTACTCGGGGGCGCCGCCGCTGCGGTCTTGTGCGCCGCCGACGTGCCAGCGCTTCCCTTCTTTGGCGCGGTACCATCCGCCGACGCGTGCTCTTGCGACGCGCTCGCCCTCGGCAAACGCAGACGCGACACGCGGCACCCGCCGTTGTGCTCCAAGACAAAGGCATCGATCTGCTCGAGCGCGTAGCGCTCAAACTTCGCCGCTGTCTCCGCGTACGCGCTCGTGGGGCCGTTATATGCGACGCAGTTCGACGCCATCAGGGCAATGTCGGCCTTGAGCCCTTCCAGACGCAAATCGTAGCTGTAGGCTCCCTCCAGTGCCTTCTGCGCGGCGGTCGCGAGATCGCAGCGTCGTGGGCAGACCTTCGTGTACGACTCCGCCAAGTACGGGTACGTCTCCAGGACGTCTACAGCGAAGATGTGGTGGTCCTCGGCCCGGTCGAGCGAGCGAACGAGGGCGGCGACGTCCGCCTCGTTGTACAGCTTCGGCGTCGCCGACATGATGCGTGCAGCGGTAGAGCACCAGGAAAGCGGCACAGACCACCACGAGCTCTGGGGATGGGAGGGCGCGGTACTCCGACGGAAACGCTCGCCACGGCAACGAGGCGGCGGTGCACCGCCACACGCATGCAGGTCGCGACGACTACACAGACAGACGCGAGGAGGCTCACCTTTGCTTTTGGGAGGAAGAGGAGGGCACAGAGGGGCGAGTCGTCCGCAAAATGTGTGCGCTTGCAGGCGTAGGGGCTTCGGAAAGGACGGAGAGCGTTGGCGCGTGCTTGGATGGGCGCCTCCGGGTCAATCACGCTCAAGCACGTTCACGGCTACTCTTCGGGAGGGCGTGGGGATGCGCGTATGCAGATGTGTTGAGGTGCGTGTCAGTGGATTGGAGGAAAGGGAGGGAGGCAAGGAAGACACGCGGTTGACCGTGCCATCCGTCACAACAGACGTGAGGGTTGCCATGAGCGTAGAGCGTGAGAGGCGGAGAGCGCGAGAGAAGGAGCCCCTTTCAGAGGAAAAGAAGGGAGGAGGCAGTCCACTGAGAGCCGAGCTGCCTTCACCGCGTTGGACAGGCAGCCGCGTCAGACACACACGCACACACATGCTGACAGATGTAATACTTCCCTGCTGTGAAATAGAAATGCGTGCATGCGCTTGTCTGCCTGTGTGTGCGCCGAAGAAGTTTGGCCCGGCACAGCGTTTCCGTGTTCGTACACCGACTCACCCATCCACTCCCGCTGGCTTGTATATATGTGCGCTGTGTGTTTCATCTCCGCACCCTCTTGCGCCGCCCCGTCCTTCGGTTGCCGCCCACTTCTCTTGGATGAAATAAGGTTGTGCATACATCGCGCTTCCGCGCGCGTCGCCCAGTGCCATCCTACTAACCGCAGCGCGCAGTCGGGCGCTTTTCTGCGGCCGCGGTGATGGTGGTGGTAGTGGGGCGCGTCTGTTGTTGACGGCTGCGGAAGAGCTGCGAAGGAAGAGAAGGGAGGTGATGCCACATTTTCAGTGACAGTACACATCGTGGGCGCATGCGCGCATGCGCACTTGCGCGTTCCTTGGGGAGGGAGTGAGGTGGGCGGGCGAGCGTCGAGAGTGAGCGAAGGATGCGATGCGCAGGAAAGGGGTCTGCGCAAGAGGACGGAAAACAGAGGAAGACACACACACACACACACACACGCACAATCATCATGAGTGCATACGCATCAAAATCAGCGAAGCCGCAAAAGGGCGAAGATGAACCTCCACAAATCCATCACTATTACAGACACATGCGCAACGCACGGAGGAATAAGGACGACCCCAGGGCACAACTGCTTCCCCCCCCTCGTCCCCAGAAAGCATCGACGCACGCCAACACTTGCCACGCCGCCATTGTGAGCGGCCCTCATCACAATGGCGGCGAAGGCGGAGAGCACCACGCGCCCTCGTGTCGCTGCTGAATGGACGCACGATGAAAAAAGGAGAGACGTGTGCGGCGTTTGACTTCGCTCTTGCTCGGTGCCCCCCCCGACTAGCGCAACGTCGGTCGCTTGTTCACGAAGGCCCACGTCTGCTCGTACACGGCCATTGCCACCCCCGAAACGGGGCCCGCCTTGATGAGCGAGGCGGCCAAACCCCTGTAGAGGAGAGCGGGCTGGCGCAGCACCGAAAGGACAGCGTGTGCCTGTCGTGCCTGCACCAATGTCTTGATGGTGTCCAGCGGGAATAGGAGCCCCCAGGTAGCCATGGAGGCGACTGCACCGGAGAGGAAGGCGCACATGTTTGTCTTGCGCGAAGGGCGAGTCGTCGTCGTCGTCGTCTCCGCAGTGGTGCTCGCGGAAGGCGGCTCAAAGACGGGATGCTCGCGCAGGACCGCGTAGAGGCCGAGGTACATGCCGGCAAAGCATACGTCCTTTGCCACGTTGCACCGAAAGCCACGGTAAAAGCCGAAGATGCCCTCCCGGTCGTAGATGCTTCGCGTGCACGTCCAGGCGTTCCGCGTGCCCATGGCAGTCTGGCACTGTGTCTGTATCTTGATAACGTGCATGGGGCACCCAATCAGCGTCCCCACGCCACCCGCCACGGCACCGCATACAAAACTGTTACTGCCGATCCCCACCAAGCCACAATGCGCGCAGTCTCGCACAGCCTCCCAAGCGCCACCCGCACCACCTCTAGCTGCTCCGTCTGCGCCGTTGCGGCTTGCCGACGCGTCCCTGGCGAAGGCACGCATCCAGTCCCACAGGGCGAACTGCACGCTGCGCTTGATGCCTTCCATCAGCAGTGGAGGAGCTACCCCGCGGTAAAGGCTGCTTGGGCCCTCTGCCGTGGCCATCGACCACATCGTGCCAACGGTAGATCGGCACGTGTGAGGCCCGCCGGACTGCATGCGGACCTTCGCGGTGTCAAGCGGGTGACCGAGCACTACGGTGGTGGCGCCCTGCGCCGCACCGGGGATGAGGGCTACGAGAGACGTCTTCATGGGATGCAGGAGTGCCCACTCTCCCTCGTCCACCGGCGGCACGATGGGGGTGGGCCAGGAAGGGCCGGCCACGGCCATCTTCGACTTGCCGGCGCCTCTTTCAGCGAGAGAGGGACAGCGATGCACGGAAATACAAAGTCGATGACAGTTGAGTGGAAGGGGGAGGGCCTGTGCAGCCGCCGGGCGGCAGTGGCGCGTTGGCGAGTTTCCAGAACATCAATGGTAAGTGCCCACGCGCCACACACAGCGCGGCGCACGGGGATATACGAGCAGGAGAAGGAAGCAGTGAGCGGAGGAAGTGATGCATGGCGCCGTCGACTGTATGCCTGCATACATGCGCTACTTGAGAGAAAGGCGCGCGCGCCACTGCCGGATGAGAGGAGGCGGCACGCCAAGTGAAGACGGTGACAAAGTCTTTCGTTGTTTGCTCTTTAACATGTGTGTGTGCGCGTGTTTATTTCTCTGCGGCGCAGCACGCGCTGAGCGCCACACCACGCCCCACGACCGACCCTGTCTCAAGCTCTACTCCCCCACCCCACACAGCCGCCCCCCAATCATGCCGGTCGCCACGCCTGGTGCATCCCCCCTCCCCTCTCCCTCGGGGTGGCACACAGGCTCCTCCCCACACATCAGTGGGCCGTGTGAGGCATACGCTCGAGTCACCCTGACACGTGTTGCCCATCGTATGGATGGCACAGACGTGTTCACTGTCGTCGGCCGTCCCGACGCACCGCCAGAGGTGGGTTCTGCATTGGCAGAGGTAGAAGAGGGGGGGGGTATTTGGCCTCCCTAACACAGAGAGTGGGGGGCGGGGAGAGTCGCACAGGGCCCTGAGACACCACGCTCTGAGAGGTGTGTGTATGTGTGCCCTCCCGCCACCAGAGGGGGAGACATCATGAGGAGGCCAAAGCAAGGGCAGCAGCACAAAGGCCGCCAGCCCGCTGCACCCTCACCACGGCACGCACGGACAGAGCGGCACACTAAAGACTCACGGTGGCCGTCTCGACGGATGCGGCTAGCAAGGGAGGGTGGGAGCCATGAGAGAGCACTGTTGGAGAGAGAGGGTGCGTGCGTGCGGGGGTGCAGCATGGACGACACTCACGAATGTCCTGTTCTCCCCCCTCTCTGTCTGTGTGCGAGATTGTCAAATCAGGCTACGCCGTTCGCTGGACGCAACCGTGAGGAGGGTGGGAGGTGGTCGCCTGCGCACGCAAGCGCGCGAGCCAGGTGTGCCTGAAAGGCGTCTGCATGAGAGTTACCCGACACATCTAGACGACGCGTGCACATCTTCGTATGTGCACCGTTGAACATGGCATGGCAGAGAACCATAGAGGGAGAGGAGGGGGGCACACACACGTACACGTGCCAGAGAGCGATCAACCAGAGGGCGGCGAAAGGTGAAGAGCAGAGCGGGGAGATGTAGGGGGCAGCGAGGGGCAGTGTGCGCGCGGGACGGGCACGCCACTCGGCCACAGCCTCTCCCCACCCCCACCTCTTTCAGCGTCTCCACAACCGCATGACTATGTACAGGGTTGAATTCCACAGTAAGATAACAGAGGCACACAGGCGGACTCCGCTCACGAGGGTGCTGGCAGAGCGGCGCACGCCTTCATCGGTTCACGGCGTACGGCTTCAGAACCCAGTCGCTGTGGCTCTCCATACAGCCAGGGCACGTTATGGGAAGGACTTGGCCGTCCTTGTCGCGATCCATATCCACGAGTTCTCCATTCACGTCCATGCGGAGCAGGCGACGACCGCAGCGGCCGCAGTAGTAGGCACGACGCTGCACCGAGGAGACAGCGGAGATGGCCGGGATGCTGCGCTGCTGAGTTGCAAGGGCGGACACAAAACCTACGCGCTGGGCTGAGCGGCTGCCTGCCACCACCGAAGACGCCGTTTCAACTGCGGCGCCGGACTGTCCAGCCGCGCCTGTTGCCTCCGCGTCCTTCGCACGCAGCGGCTGCTGACCGGGAAGCGGCACAAGGTAGCGATTGGAGAGCGTTGTCGGCAGGTTCATGTGATTGCCTTCCTCGCTGAACGGCGTTGACGGCTGCCACGATGTGTGGCTCATCTTGCAACGCGGACACGTCATCGGGAGAACGTTGCCAAACGCGGAGGCCGAGAAGGGTAGCGGAGCGCCATCCTGATCCATCGCTAGCACGTGGTAACCGCACAGCATGCAACGCCACGAGACGTTCTTGCGCTGACGATAAAACGACGTCACATTGGTCGCTGCCGCCGCCACTGTCGCGCTGAACGACGCTGCAGAGACATCACTGAGCACCTGCGCACTGGAGCTCGCCCCGCCACCAACGGCGCCGGACAGTTCCGCCGACGTGAGCGACCGCATGTGTGGCACACGCTGGTTCTGATTGTGCAGCGCCGACAAGGATGGCAGCGTCCCCAGCTGCCCGGAGGAGGCGAGGAATGATTGATTGGCGGTGTTGGCAAGCGGCGACGCCTTCTTGATCGACTTTCGGGTTCCATCGGCGGCTACCGAGGCGAACACGGCCGGCAGTGACGCCTCATGCCCGTAAAGCTCGGTCACCCAAGAGAGACTCTCCGCGGACCGCTTGCCGCGCAAGACCTCAGGAAGGGGGTGCGTATGTGTCTTCGTGCTGGCCACAGAGATGGTTGCGGCCGTTGGAAAACTGTTACACAGCACTCCGCTGGCGGTCGTCGGCCTTACCGAGACACTCGTGGCGGTGGTCATGTCTCTTCAACTTGAAGGAAAGACGGATGACCTCTAAAATAATATGCTGCCCGCGTGTGTGCTGCGGGCGCTTGGCGAAGACGTGCAGGCGGGATAGAGGGCAGAGGAAGACTGAGGATGGGCCACGCGATGCTTTCAAGGCCCCTCCAGGCGTACGCGTCTACGTAGGAGGAGAGGAGAGGGCAGGGGCTGGTCACATTGATAAGTACTTGCACAGCACGCGTGCGCAGATGTATGCGGGTGTGCCCGATGGGCCATATTGAGGGTGGGGGATGGGCGAGACGTGAACGGCAAACAAAACGCGCACGGCGACCGTGAAGTGGGTGGGGCGTGAGCGACAACGAAGAGAGAAGGGGTCGAAGCGAAGGCAGTGAAATCCGTGACTCGCCGCGGTGCCGTTACCGAGTGGAAACATCGCCACCAGCCTCGCAACCATCCCCTCTCTATCCGCTCCATCCTCCATCCTCACCCGCCCTTTGTTCTCTCCGTCACGCCGGGAGGGGGTGGGTGGGTGGGTTTTCCCCCCTCTTTCCTCCCTTGCTCCGCGAAAGGAGCAGGTCCGTCGCACATGCCGTCAGCGGCGATGTTGGTGCGACGCGTGCACGTGTCGCCCGCCACCACCCACCCGCCCTCATCGTAAGAAGTAACGGAAGAAACGACGCGCACGCACTATTTGTACATGTTGCAGCGCAAGGGAGAAACGAGCGCGCGCCGAGGGCGCTCGCACCTCGGAGACATCGAAGCCGATGCACGCACAGAGACGCACGTGGGCTCATACGCGTGTGCAAACACTCGGTGCACGTGAAGCGAGTAGCAAAGGGGGTGGGAGGGCGGTGGGGGAACGGCCATCACAAACGGGGAAGCGAATCAGGGGGCTCAGCGGGGTGATGCTCCGACAGGACGGTCCATGGACCGAGCCACTGGCGTGGCGCACCATACCTCCACCTTGACCGACGCCGCCACCCCCTCCACCCCCCACCAACTGTGGCAGTAGCAGCAGCAGCAGCAGCACGGTATCACGCTCATATTTTCCAGTTTATGCCGTGAGACCCTTGGCGTTTGCGGATGGCCGCTTCGGCACCGCGCCCTCTGCGTCCCCGCCCGCCTCGTCAGCGAGTCGCACCGACGCGCTTGTCAGGGGTGGCAGCTGCAGCGTGCAAGCGCACGGCTCTGCTGCGCCATGCGGCCCGCAGCCCCCAACGAGGTACATAATGCGCTGACTTGAGACAGCCACGGCAGCGTGGTGGCGCTGAAACACAGAAGCCGCCGCCTTCGGTAACTCCAGCCGAACCCAGCGAATCTTCACCACTGGCACCGCCGTGCTCGCGCTGTCCGCCAGCGTGCCAGCAGGCACCTCTGCAAGCTCTGCGTCGGCGCCGCTCATTACCTGCATCAGCCACGCATCAGCGCATACGGCACCTTCGGCGTCGAGGCCGCCGACGACCAGCACCTCGCGCTGCACAGCATCCGCGACGGGGCTGCGGTGGCGGCTTGTCGGTGGGGCGGCACCAGGCATCGGCACTGCTGCGACAGCCGCTGCGTACCGCGCGCAGGGTACCGCGCCGCCTCCCACCACACGCACCGGAAGCCACGCGCCAAGCTTGGCATCATAGACGGCTACATCCTTCAGCGTGGTGAGCGTTGCGGACGCGGGGACAGACGCCTCGAGAGCGGCAGAGGAGCCCTTCCCATCCTTCCCAGATGCGCCACCACGCTTACCCGGTGACAACGCGCGCATCGCGGTAGTCTTCTTCGCGCGTGCCCCCTTGCCAGCCGAGGCGCCGGCGGCCACTGCACTGACGTCGTCCGCTTGGGTGTGGACTTGTCGGCCACCCACAATCACAATGTATCGTTGGCTGAGGCTGCACGCGCCGTGAGCGGCCCGCGGCGGCGGCGGACCAAGGGCCGGCTGCAACCTGGGTGTCGTGCTCGTAGGCTCGGGAACTGCTACTTCTCTACCCTCGGCGTTTCTGTGCTCCCCGTCAGCCTGCTGCTTCTCATCCAAGCTCCCAGACGCGCCGTCAATCTCCTCCAGCGCTGCGGCGGTGCCTTGCTGCGTCTCGCCTCCGAAGCGGAGTAGCCGACCCAGCACACACGTGACGCTATGGTGGCTGCGGGTGCTGCTGGTACCCGCTGCAGATGACGGTGGGAGCGTGAAGCTGGGGTCTCCGTTGGCGCCGTCCGCGAACGCACGCACTCCGGCAATACGACAAGCGCCACTCCAGCCACCGTCGGCGTACATCACTGCCGGCCCGTCGGCGCCGTTGCCCGACGGCCATGAGGCCCACCAGGAGGCAAAAAGCGGCCAGTCGTGGTCTTCCGCAGCGCCGGCGTTCGCACCGCGGATCGCATCCTGCCGCGCTGCCCGCCGTGCCGCTCCCGCCTTCCATGCGCGCGCAGCAGCAACGGGCGCTTTCATTGCGGAGGCGCTCATGGCTGTCGGCACCCTCGATGGAGCCACCGACGTGTACTCCCATAGCGGGGCTGGGGCCTGCTCCGCGGCGTGTGGTCGTTGGCACGGAGCGCCGCCAACGATGCAGAGCACGGACTCACTAGGCGACAGCATTGCCGCGTGGCCCCACCGCGCGCCACCTGTCAAGCACTCCTCGTTACTGGAGGCATCGGCGCCGGCTGTCGCTGTCCACACTGACGGTGCGGTGACCTCCACAACCAGCGGTGGACCGCTGAGGTCTTCGCCGTACAGCGCTGGTGGCCCGCTCGCCGCTGCGGCTGCCACCTTTGCCTTGCTGCTCGACAGTTTGGGCATGGACACGGAGAGCCGCTCGGCTAACGTTGAATCTGCGTGAGCGGCGGAGAGGGGGAGAGGGCGACGTCGCGCTGCAGAGTTCGTGCTCGCTTGAGGGAGGTGAGGTGCGCAGAGGACCTCTGTAAGAGTGTCCGTTGTTCCGGCGGCAGCACAGCTGTTTGTGCGTCTGCGGAAGAGGTGGGCGGGAGAAGAGGGCGGACCGTGTGTATTCGTGCGTGCAACACGGATGCAGACCAGGAGAGGGACAGAAGAGCGGCGAGGATGTCGGAGGAGGAAGAGCTGCCCGGCACTGGCGCCATACTTCAATGGTTGGGCCCTCCCCACCCCCTCCGAGAGTGGAGGGCCCGTGATTGCGCGCGTGTGTGGGTGGGGAGGGTGGGAAGAGGGCACACCGACAGGCATTCGTGTGCGCTTACGGGCTGTCGAGCGGGGCTGGATGTGGCCTGAGGTGTCGGGGAAGAGGGACGGGCAAACCCCTGAGACGTGCGCCGACGCTCACATGCACAGAAGGAGAAAGGTAGACAGAAGAAGAGGAGGAAGCGCTCAAGCGAGCGGCGCTCTTCCGGCTTGCTATGGGCTTACCTACGCTGAAGCAGAGGTTCTAGAAGAAGGGTGGGGACAGGGCTTGAGGTGAGGGCCGGGGGACACATGCTCGCTTAGGATGCGTCTTCGCTTAGGGCTACACTCGAAAAAAAGGCAGCCGCGGGCACTATGCGCGAGTACATGCGCCGCTCCTCACCCACTCCTCTGCCGCACCAATTCGCGGACTTGCAGGCACACACAAACATACATAGACACAAGCGGTGCGCCTCTAGCCCATGCTCAGGGGGTGCTGAAGGGGTTGTCCATAGAGTCCAGCAGCTGCAGAACGGACTCTGGCAGGTAGGAGGCAGCGTAGCTGCCCAGGCGGCTCACGTGAGGAGGAATGAGCACCGGCAATGAGTACTGCTGGCCATCCACCTCGACTTCCTCCATGTACGCACTCTGGTACGTAGACGGGAGCGCCGTGCGCATCTGTGCCACCCGTACGTGAGGCGGCAGCAGCGCTTCGCAGAGTGCGTGCGCGAAGTGGATGCAGTTGTGCTTCACGAGGTGATACTTGTTGCCCTGCCACGTGTCACGCTGCTCGAGCCTGGCAACGAGCTCCCGCACTTCTAGAGCGCTCAGCTGTGTCTGCCCGACAAAGAACTGCTCGCGGAAAATGTGCGGCGGCGAGTGGCGAGGCTCGACGACACGGACGCCGCTGCCCTCCTCGCAGCGGCCGTACTGGTACTCCTTGTCGTACACCTGAATACCAGCGTGGTGCACGCCAAGGCCGACCGACCAAAGCCAAGAGTTGGACTTCATGATGTCGTACACGTTGACGAAGACAGCGTTGGGCTGGCCAGCTGCGTCCTCGTAGCCCGCGGGCATAACCGGTACGTCCGACTTGCCGGCGCTAGCCGAGAGGGTTGTAACACCGGATTTCGTGGCATGCATTGCTACAGGAGTCGTCTCTCACCCTTAAAGATCTGGGAGAGGTAAGCAGAAAGAACGAGAAACAGAAGAAGGTACAAGATGGGCGGCGCACAAAGACGTGCACGTGTTGGGGCGAGCTGCAAGAACGATCGACCAGATTGAGTCCGGCGTCAGCCTCTCGGAAAAGGAGGGGGGAGTGTGAGGGTGATGCGCAAACGGCACAGATGAGAAACACACCATCTACGTCAGAGGCTCACACAGACACAGAATATGCCGGAGTTCGACTGTCCGTGAGAGAGATGTTGTCCGCTGGGCAAGTGGGGATGCTGATGCGAAGGATCATGACGTGTGATGGGTATGGGTAGGGCGGTGGGCAGGAGGAGGGCAGGAGTAAAGCGCGCGCAGACGCATACCGAGGCGAAGAAGCAAGAGACCGACTGCGACAGGAGGAGAGGGCACACATCGCGGAGGTACGCTCTGAGCATGCGCATCCTCGCACGCGCCCCCCTCCCCCTCTTCCTCTGCACCCACAAGCACACGTTTACGCCAATGTCCAAACGGACGAGGGGGGGGGGCAGGACACGGGGCATACCATCGTACACGGACCGGCAGCCACACAGCCCTTTCAAATTTGCACTGTCTTGTTCAACTCGATGACCGTCAACGTCATTCCTCCATCCAGCGACACACACACACACACATCACGGTAGACGCGGACGCACGCACACGTTTGCTGAGGACACGGAAGAGGGAGGAGATCGAGGAAGGGGGGCGGGCGAAAGAGTAAGTTGAGGAGAGGTGCTTGCATGCGCGGGGCTCAAGCATGGAGGGCGCAAGCGCCACGAGCGAGCACGAAAAGATGAGAGGAAAAATGCAGTCACAACATCAGCCGCCGCCGCCGCCCCCGCCGTAGCGGCACGCGCACAAAGATGGAGAAAGGCGAAAAAGTAAGTAAGGAAAGAGCGCAAGCAGCGCGACGAGCGAAACGGAGCAGCAGAAGAACCACTACTGCATCGCATGCACGCGGGAAGGTGCGCACTGTGGAACAAAAACAAACACGCACACATCAACTTGGTTTCCTGTGCTGTTCACATGGCCCTCATGACGATGGGGGCGAAGGGGGAGGGCACACGCGCCTCCGTGCGTGGTGTCGCAGGGTCCAGTGCCCTCCTCCTCCCCTTATATCCCTGCAAATGCCGAGCCCACCTCTGGTGGTGATAGGGTCAAGCGCCTGCGACGCAGTTGCTGAGGGAGTGGGAGGAGGTCAGAACGATGTGTCGCTGCTGAATGAACGCACGGTGAAGAAAGACACACGATATATACACATATACATCATCGCTGTACACATCAAATCTGGCCGAGTCGATGCGTATGCACACATCTGTGCAAGGATCAGTCCTAAGAGCCGACGTAGCCAGAAAAGAAGGAGCGAGGGAAACAATCGGGCGCATCTGTGTGCGTGCATATGTCTGCCATGATGTGCATCGACAGCAGCGCATATCCTAAGAGAACGCGAGCAGCAGCAAGGGGGCTGGCAGATGGAGGAACGATCTGTGCTCTGGCCTACGTGCCGACACACACACACACACACACACACACACACATGTACGAAGAGGCACACCGCTACCCGCCCTTGTCACCAGCAAGACGACCACCATCAGCTCCACGCAAGCGCAAAATTGAACGAAGGCACACGCCGATGCAAGGGGCATAGAGAGGGAGGGGAGGGGGCGGCGATCAGCGCACAGGCCGGGGTGCTTAACAGCATGTGCATAGATTTACACATTGAGAGGTGTGCGTGTGTGTGTGTGTGTGCTTGCCTCATTTGATGCTCGCCCCCTCCCCTCTCCCCCACGCACGACACACGCACAACGCTCGCCGACTACTAGCACCGGCTAATGACCTGTGCGGGTGCGCGGCTGCGGTGTCGGGGTTGTGCTGCGATTTGCGTTGGGATCCGCGGCGGTAGGCTGCCCCCGCTCCTGGGGCACCTCGGACATGCTGAAGAACGAGCTTTCGAGTCGGTCGAAGCTCCGCATGGAGGATTTCGGCAGGTAGTGCGCTGCGTACCGCGCTAGCCGATCGACGTGGTGCGGTATGAGCAACGGCACCGAGTGCCGCATTCCGTCCACCTCGACCTCCACCATGTGCATCTTCTGCGGCAGACCCGCCTCCTCCGCCCGCCGCGCCTGCTCCACGCGTACTGCGGGCGGCAGGAGCGCCTCGCAAAATGCTCGAGCGAAGTCGATGCAGTTGTGCTTCACGAGGTGGTAGTTGTTACCCAGCCACTCCACCTTTTCCGAGAAGGCCACCACCAGCTTCTCCACCTCGAACGCACTCAGCTGCGTCTGACCAAGGAAGAACTGCTCCCGGTACGTGTGCGGAGGCGAGTGGCGAGGCTTGACACTGCCGATGCCTTTGCCGATGGGGCGATGGCCGTACTGGTACTCCTTGCCGTACACCTGCACGCCGACATGATGCACGCCCCACCCAACGGAGCACAGGAGCGTGCTACTGCCGCTCACGTCGTACACATTGAGAAAGACGGCGTTCGGCTGGCTCGCGTCTCGCACCTCCTCTATCCACATAAGCGGCTTCAGAGAATGGCGCTCCGCCGACGCAGGAGCGCCATCCCCGCCATCTGCGCTAGCGCCGTCCATGGTTGCTCCGGCCACGGCCGGGTACGTTATCGGTCCCTCTGCGAGGGGAGAGGGCGGGCAAAGGTGAGGAGCAGCAGAGAAAATAAGAGCTGCCGCGGCACGACTGAAGATATGCGAGGCACAGCCGACCTCCAGGAGATGCTGTTCAACGGATACTCGGGGGAGGACGATACGTAACGGTGCTGCACACAAGATCCGCATGCGTGTGTGTGTGTGTGTGTTTGTGTGTGGAAGGGGGGGGGATTGGTGGTTGGAGCTGCAGTCTCCGCGTGGCCAACAGGAAACCGAACAGAAATTGGCGCTCTCCCCCCTCGCGTCCTCGCCCTTCCTCCACACCCGGCACCGCAAACACGTAGGTGGAGTGGCGAGCCGAATACGCGGGCCGCCGCGGCAAGGCACGGGGGAGGAGACGGCCACACAAGTCCGTGCGGCTCTCTGTCCGCCTGTGTGCGATTGGGTGCTTGTCGTTCCCCACCTGAAGCACGCACACGCACACCGGTCACACGTGAGGGCAATACTTCAGCAGAGGAAGGATGGGCGGTCGAAGAAGGGAGAGTGACCTGAATGTGGTGATGTGTACACATGTGGGTGGTTGGGCGAAGGTGGGGAGGAGGAGGAGAGCGCAGGAAGAGAAGAAAGCGATACGGCGTCACAGCGCAAGCGCGCGAGAAGGGGGACGGTAGTGGCCTCGTGGCAAGCGTGATCGCACCACTTCGTTAGTATCGTAGCGTCGCCATGCAGTTGCGTCGGTAGAGAGCACGCGCGCCTGCATGTACGGAGTACGACAGGTTGGAGTTCATACCTTGATGTCGCTTTCGTGAGGCCGCAGTCTCTGAGAGAAAGGGAAGGTGAGCAAGCATAGCCCGAGCGACGTGCCTGCGCTTGTGATCGTCACCGCTTCCTGTTGCAAGTAGATGTAGTTGAGTCGCTTGCATGTCGCGGTGGGCCCTCACACCTGCGCAGTCGACAAACAGCGACGGCCCTCCCTCTCCCTTCCGCAGAACATGCAGACACACGCACACATGAGCACATGCCGGTGCAGCGCCGTGATTTGGAGGTGTGTGTGCAGGGTAGGTGTGTGTGTGACAGTGCGACTTCATGCGTGACAGCGTTCTCGGTACACTATTGGAAAGCGGAGAGGCCGCACAACAGGTGAAGAAAGCGAGCGAGAGGTCTAGCAAAGAAGAAGCGAGGGCCTTGGTCGGAGGGCAGCGTCTCCCGCCCACCCCCTCCGCTCACACACACATACACGGAGCGACTAGGGGGTACACCTCCGCTTTTCGTGTCACTCCCTCTGACCCTCCATCCCCATGCACATCTTCACAAGTCATCGTCGTCACTGTCTATGACGACAACCTCAGCCGCCTCACGTCGCTGAGCCTTTGAATTACGCACGGCGTCGTTGGCGGCACTGAAGGTGGGACCGGCGCCACGAGTGCTACCTCGTGCGTCCCCCTCGTCGGCGTCCACGACTACAACGCCGCTAGTGATTGGTGCGTCACCCCCGCGAAGGCGCCTTCGCCCGGGAGCAGTCAGTGCGCATGCCGGTCGCAGATGGGGCCATGCAGAGGCGGCCGCAGCGTCAATGCCGCTGAGCGAGCCGGTGTTACGCACGGCGTCACTGCAGAACGTGGGCCAACCGGCAATCCACTGCTGCGCTTGCGCCCACGCCGTCCAGTACGCTTGCGCACACCAGGTGGCGCTCGGTTCGGACGACAGCGACGTGCCGTCTCGTTCTGCTGGCGAGCGCAGCGCCAGCGCTGCCACGTTGGCAAAGCCCTCCGCTGGCGTGACAGCCCCCGCATGGACAGTGGAGCAAGACAGAGAGGAGGTAGAGGAAGATGCCGTGGCTTTGGCGCTGCCGCAGTGGATCCAGCGCTCACCGCCCTCAGCGGGTCGAATCGCACCGCCCTCATGCTCGGGCTCTTCACTCAGGACACCAAGCGACACAAGCTCGGAGAATGACTCGTGGTTTTGTAGGTCAGGTAGTGTGGCCATGATGGGCCACCGGGAGACGACTTGACGCAGCTCAGCAGCTCGGCGGCACACAGGCGCAAGGACGTCTGCTTGGGCCACCGCTGTCAGCGATTCTCTTGTCGACCCGCCATGAGGGATCTGCTCTCCGCCTCGTCGAGCGATAACTGCACTATGCTCGAGAACGTGCACGATGTATCGGACATGAACAGGTATGCCGCACACCCAGACCATGAAGAAGATGTGGTTCTCCACGTCCTTTAACGTCCATTGCGCCACCCGCTCGGGTGTGAGGCCCTGCGTGGACATCGGACTGTCGTCATCTGGCGAAGAAGGCAGAATGACGACATCACTGGCGGCTGCGGCTGAGTCAAACTGGGGAGGCGAAGTACTTAGCATCCTCCACGTTCTCCTCTGAAGGCTTCACTGTTCCTGCCGCTCAGCCTACGAAGCGCATCTGCATCGCCGAGAAGTTGCTCGCAGCCGCCACCCTCCCGGTGGCCGCGCACATCATGCGGAGAGAGCGAAAAAGATGTAAAAAGGAAGAAAGAAGGTCGGGATGACGAGCGGTTATGACGACAACACTCCGATGACATGGCACACGGGTGACAGACAGAGGCCGCCAACCCCGTCGCCCGTGAAAACGGGAAGGCGGTCGGGGGCGACGTGGATGAGGGAGGTCGGATGGCAGCAACGACGGGAGCGAAGGAAGAAGGGAAGGGGGGGGGTGATGGCAGAGGGGAGGGATAAGAGTACTTCCACGTACACACGCTGTCGCACTCCCCCCCCCATTTCTCAGCTCCCGCTTGTCTGCAGTACAGCCTGCGCTACCCTTTCGGCTACGCCACTCCACGCATCTCCGAGGATGAAGCTGTCTTTGCACCGCGTGCCCTCGTCTGCCTCAGCTCCTCCCTCGCCCCTCATGCACCAATGCTACAATTAGCTGTAATGAAGTGCAAGAGGGGAGTAACAGAGGTTTGGCACCGTCGTGGTCGGCTCTGTGCGCCTGCCTCCTGAGCACAGACCTTGCATCGACGGTATCGGTATTGTTGTTCTAAAGGACTGCGACTCTTTTAGGGAGCTTGTGCGCGTTTATGCGTGGATGCGTTGCTAGCTGTGGTGCCCCCCCCACCCTTGCCCGTCGTCGTCAGTGACCCATCTTTCCTCAGCGACCCATTCCTTCCACTCGTTGCCCGCCTCTCGCACGCGGCAACGGTGGGGAGTGCCGGGAAAGTCAAGGGGAAGGCTATAGGGAAATGAGAAATCACTGCGAAGGCGGGTAGAGTGTGCGGGGTGGAGGGGGGGCAGCAGAACGCTCACCGCACGTATAACGTCAGCAACGCGAGAAGCCAATACGTCGGCACCATTCCACGATGGGGGGCTCGAGCAAGCGCACACAAGCCACACAAGAAACGAAGGGCTAACATGAAATTTACATTGAGTAGAAGGAAGGGAAAAGATGACGCAGTGATGCACGCAGCAGCTGTATGATCAACCGAATAGTTGGGCCTGCGAGAGAGGGAGCGGGTGTGCGTGTGTGTATGAGGGGGGGGTGGGGAAGGGTGAGGCTGAGGGCCACATGGGAGACACTCAAGCCATTGAGGAGGAGGCACGGCATGGTGAGCCCCTTCGTGGAGGAGCCGGATGAGTTTGGTGCAACCCACGCTGCACCGTGTTCCATCCCCTCCTCCGCAACACCCAGTCTCTCTCTCCTTACCCCTCTCTCGCACGCGTGACCAATGGCGTTACACACGTGCGCAAAAAAAAAAACAAAGCCAAGGGCGCTTGTAAGTTTACATAGAACACCCCAAAACGGCCACAAGGCGTGAGAGGTGCAGGGGGCGGTGGGGGCGGCGGCGCGCGATGGACACCGATCGCCACTACCAGAGGAAGATAAGATACACGCACAGCGCGTACGCCGCAGTCACTGCTTCATTCACGTGCGCATTCCCCGCCGCAGTCTCGCCTCCGCCGATCCACCCGTCTACTACTCTCACTTCGCAGAGACTCCGCCGACGGGCAGGTGCCTGAGAGAGCGAAATGCCGAAGAGGAGCGCACGAGACAGCACAATGATGAGTGACCCAGAGAAGTGTGTGTAGGCTAACGGCCGCCATATCGCGAAGTTTTCCGGGGAAGGGGTGGGGTGGGGGAGGCATCCAGCTTTCATAAGCGAAACAAATGAAAGGGTGTAGCGCTGTGCGCCGCATCACCGTGTCTGTACATCATCTGTAGACCGGCCGGCGCACTTACGCCTCGATCTGCGCCGGCGCAGGGACGGTGCCGTCCGCCGCATTTAGTGAAGCTGCCACAGGGGCGGCGATGGCAGCCGCGCTGACACCGCGCTCCAGCGCCTCCTGCTCCTGCTCCACGAGAGCCTTGGCCTCCGCGATGCGTGCCTTCTTCTGGAAGACCTCCTGTTCTTCACCTTCGACGTACTTCATCGAGCGATTCACGAAGCGGGTGCGGGCCGCGACGGACTCGTGGCCGAACTCCTGCAGCGGGTGCACGAACGGCTTCTCGGCGCGCTCACACGAGGTCAGCACTAGCTCCTCGACAGACTCGAACACCTGTTCACCGGCGTCCTGCGTGGCGTGCAGGGCGTTAATGACACCCTCCACCGCCTGCGCCTGCGCCAGCACCTCCGCCAGTTCCTCGCGGTAGTGCTTGTAGTTGGGGTCGAGACTGTCCATGGAGCTGTCTCGGTTATGCTGCGCAAGCCGGGCCTGGCGCTCCAGCGTGTCGAGGCGGTGCGTCTTCTTCACGGTGAGCTCTCCACACACGAACACAAACGCCCGGTATGCCTTGAGGAACTCGTCAGCCTCGTGGTCAATGATCGAGTTGAGAGCCTTCTCCGCGTCCTCCTGGGGCAGCTTTTCCACCATGTTCTTTACGTACTTCTCCATCTCACGGATTACAGGCTCGCATCCATGGCAGTACTCAAGGCACCGCCGCAGCCGCTGCAGGTGCTGGTCCCCTATAGTGACGAACTCCTCGTGCGCCGTCACGCGCTTCGCCTCTTCCTGGACGGCCTTCACCACATCCTGCGTCATGGCCCGCTGCTGCTCCATCACCTTCCGCAGCTCCGCCGCTTTCTCTAGTATTTCGTTCACTAACTGCACCTTATGCTCCACAACGGAGCTGAGCGACGCCTCCATCTTCTGCTTCTGATGCTGGAAGGCAGCCTTCGCCGCCTCGTGCGTGGCGGCCTCGCGCGCGCGCGACTCTTCGCACCTCTCCAGATCCGCCCTTACTGCAGACTTGATGGCATGCTTGTCGTCGCTGAAGGCCTTCACGGCATCCTCGGCGTCCTCGCGCAGCCTCTGCAGGCGCTCACCAAAGTGCACCACTTCGCTGTCCTCCTCTGTGGAGCTGAGAAAATGGAGGCGCTTCACGTAGGAGACGAGGTACTCGTAGCGAGCCGCGATGAGGTGGCGGTGGGCCCGCTCCACCTCCACGACGTCGCCGTGGCTGAGGGCGGTGTCGTAGACGGCCTGGGCCTCGTCCACCTGCGCCGTGTACTTGTGTTGCTGCGTATCCATCTCCGACAGCTCATCCTTGATCTCCTCGGTGGGGTCCACATGTTGGATTTCATGCAGCGCCGCCAGTGTCTCGGGAAGGTTGACGACGGAGCTTTTGGGGGCATGCGGCTTGATGGCGTTAAGACTGTCCTTCAACACGAGGTAGCGACCCCGCGGCAGATCCTTGTCGGTCAGCTGGTACAAGGTGTTTTCGAAGGCGCTCGCGTCCAGTGCCGGACGCGTGCACAGGTCTTCGATCTCCTCCGGGGTCACGCGCTGTTCGCACTCCCCCATGAAGCGCGCCTCATCCCAGCCAGCAGCGCGCTCGTGACGGTAGCGCTCATGCAGCTTCGCGACGGCTTCCGAAATGCGCTCGCCGTTGACCGCCAGCGGTGGCAGGCGGCCTTCCGCGTACGTGACGAAGTTGTCGGCGATGGTCAGGCCATTTTCCGCGAGCTCGGCTACGGCAGCGACGGCGCGGTGATTCTCGACATTCTGCACGTCCCGTGACGGGTACGTGGGCGGAATAATCGCGCTGCCGTTCATCATAGCGTCGTCCTTCCCTCTCTCTCTTAGTGCGATGATCGCGTGTGTGCAAGGCGCCTTATGGGAGGGGGGGGCAGGAAGGGGCGAGCGAGAGAGGGACCGGAGGTCGGAGCGGGTGAGACGATGCAGCACTGGGGTGGGAGCGGCTTTCTGCTGCGAACACAGACGCGAGAAACACACACACACGGAGAAGCTCAAAGTGCGACAGTGCTGAGAGACGATACATCAATCGGCAGGGGGACCACAAAGCCGTCGGGCGGGTGCGCGTGTGGGGAGGGGTGTAGGAAGAGGGGGAGGGGGAGGGGCCAGCGGCACATCAACATGTGGACGGGCCGTACGGCGCGCGGGAGAGTGAAAATGGAGGCATGTTTGGTGGTGAGGAGAACGGAGGCAGAGACGCACCTGCGCGAGTTCAAGTTGTAGGTTCGCACACAAGCATGAGCGATGCCTGTAAGCAACCTGAGCACGGCACGCACATTCAGAGAAGCACGGTGGGTGCCGGTGTGCATCAATGATGCCTGTGTCGAGACGACTTTGTGTCGCGCAGTGGCCTACACATCGTTTAGCTCAACGACGGCATTTTCGTTTCGCTTCAACGTGTGTGTGTGCGTGCATGTTTATTTCTCTGCGGCGCAGCACGCGCTGAGCGCCACACCACGCCCCATGACCGACCCTGTCTCAAGCTCTACTCCCCCACCCCACACAGCCGCCCCCCAATCATGCCGGTCGCCACGCCTGGTGCATCCCCCCTCCCCCCTCCCTCGGGGTGGCACACAGGCTCCTCCCCACACATCAGTGGGCCGTGTGAGGCATACGCTCGAGTCACCCTGACACGTGTTGCCCATCGTATGGATGGCACAGACGTGTTCACTGTCGAGCCTCGCCCCGACGCACCGCCAGAGGTGGGTTCTGCATTGGCAGAGGTAGAAGAGGGGGGGGGGGGGGCTGTTTGGCCTCCCTAACAGAGAGAGAGTGGCGGGTTGTGTGGGTGCACGAGGCCCTGAGACACCACGCGCTGAGAGGTGTGTCCCCTTCTCTCATGAGGAGCACGAAAAATCGCAGGTGAGGTTTGCACAGGTTGAGGGTGATGGTGAGGGGAGGGCCCCGTTTCTGGCGGTGCCCACAAGCAAAACAGATAAAGCGCAAGTACGCATCCAAGCACTCAGATGCACGTGCGCACACCCGCATGGGCCGAGTGCGCGCCGACACAATCAAGCACGGAGGTGATGGTGGGGGTCGTGTCGAGTGCCCACGTAAATCCAAATGAAAATCGCAAAGGAGAGATAGGAGGCAACCGCAAGCGGGAACGCGCGCAGACTCGCGCGTGCATGCGTGACTGCCCCCCTGCTCGCTCTACCAAGAAGCCATGATGGGCCAGAGAGTGGGAAGCAGGGCGTGATAGCAGAGGGAATGAGAAAGAAAGGAGGAGGTGCGGAATGCCGTGTGCCGAGACGGCGTCCGCTTGCGAGAGACACCGTTGAACTCATTTGCCGACTCGCGTGTACTGAATCCTGCTGTGTCACTGCAAACGCTTCTTGGTGTGCTCTCCGCTCCTCTCCGGCCCATCCTTGTCCAGTCGGCCTAGCCATGTCGGTGCTGTGCTCTTAGTCGACGGACCTTGAGTTCACGCCGGGATGGTGCTTCTGCGCCTTCTTACGCTGCGCATCCGACACGAGCCGGTCGTCATAGTCATCGGGCTGCATGCAGTAGTACCAGAGCACAGCCAGCCCGGTGCCGATGACGAGGGCGCTGACAGCGGCGATCAGGAGAGTGTAGAGCGGGTCGAGCGGCTTCTTGTACTCATGCGCGTTGGTGGGTGGCTCGGCGAGGTCCGTGAAAGAAACGTGAATGCGAGCGACGCGGTAGTAGTAGATGGACGGGCCCCCCTTGAGACCCACCTCCACGTACATCTGGTTGCCCTCCACGAATTCGTTGGGGACAGTGGAGAGGTCGAGGGTCAGCGAGTGCGAGGAGACGCCATCGGGGTTGCCGAGATACTGCTTCAGCACTGACTCTGTCTTCAGTGGCACCTCCTTCAGCTGATCCTTCGTCTTGCGCGGCGAGGTGAAGCAGAACACAGCCGAGAAGGCGGCGGCGGAAAGCAGCTCCGTGCTGGCCGATAAGTAAAACCCGACGTCGTTCGGCGACGGCGGCGACTGACCCGAACCAGCATAGCCGGCCACCAAGTAGCTGAAGACGTCTGTGCTCATCGACAGCTCACTGTAGTTGCCCATAACAGGTCTGCTGCCGCTCATGACCACCCACTGTAGGCCTTCTGATTCCTGTGGCACCTGTGGAGGCACATGATGACTGAATACCGATGCAGCCAGCATGGCTTCGTCGCTGAGGAAGTTGTACTTCCACGTGACAGGCAGCTGTAGCGTACCGTTTCGATTCGTCTTGATGCAGTACTCCCCTTCCATGGTTCCCGGCAACCCCAGCGCTACATCAGCCTGACTGAAGCACAGGTGTTTGTCCTCGAGAAGGATCTGCACGTCCAGCGGTCGACTGCGGCACAGATAGCTGCTTTCGTTGACGTAGGTCATGTAGTAGTCTTGCGCGCACACGCAGGTCTCGGTGAACGGCTCGTCTTTGGAGATGTACCCGTCGCACTGCTCCTGCTCATGCAAGGAAAGTGACACATACTCCGCTGCCGTGTAGGTGTCATTCGAGTTTCTGCATGCAACGATGGCGTTGGAGGAGTAGGCGTTGACACCGCTGATGCAGCTGAGAGGTGTCACCTCTGCAGGCTGCGTCACCAGCGTCTCCGCCGGCTGGTGGATCGAGCTGCGAAATACCTGGCGCAGCGGTGCGACCTTGGTGGGCGGTGTGCTCACCGCTCGGGCCGCTTGCCGAATAGCTGCAGGGGTCCTGTGCGCGTTGGTCGGCGACACGAAAAGCGGCGCCATGGCACTCCCCACTTCCGCGTGGAGGTCCGCATCTGCCTCTACCTTGGCGAGGAGCGCCTCTGTGTCCTTGTCGAGAGAGGCTCCGACCAAGACAGACGCAAGCGTGCGGCCAGCGCTGGCGAATCTCATCACCGACTGAACGCTGGACTGGACCACGATGTGGGGATGCTGCAGGCACTGCGTGACAAACCCAAGCAGTGGCATGCGATCGGCGCTTGGCATTGGCGCGGAGATTGCAGAAGGATGCAAGTGGCTGTCTTCTGCGAATTGGCTTGCAGTGGCTTTGATATCGGTGGTATCGCTCTCGTAGTGCCTGCCAACGAAGAGCTCCAGAGCCATCCCGACCCGCTCTGCGTAGGCAGCCAAGGAGCGGAGGCGTTGGCGCTGCGCCGCCGTCGGCGGCGACGACACATGTGTTGGGGACACTGCCGCCGCTGCCACGGAGGCAAAGGAGGCTGTGTGCAGCAGTAGAAGTGCTGCGGTTGCCAGGACGGCTGCCGCGGCAACCTTTCGCGTCATCCTGAGGGGTTGTCAGCGCGCCGCTCGTAGAAGCTCTTATCCACCGTTTTCCTGCGCGCAACGGCGGCGGTAGTGATTGCGCGGGAAGAGGGCGAGGAACGAAGGTGTGGAGGCGGGCCGCTTCTATCTGTATCGCGGTGAAGCCCGGGTGTATATGTGTGTGGGGGGTGGAAGGGGGCGAGAGAGAGCAACACAACGAGCGAACCACAGGTCCCAAAGCCGAGAGGGGGGTGGGAAAGACCAGCCCACTAGCGGAGGGGTAGCAACGTGCAGAAGGCAGCAATATATATATATAGAGAGAGAGAGAAACTCTTGGCAGGCAACAACGACAACAACCTCCAAAGTATTTGAGAGGTTTCACTCAGGGAAGAGAGCGCCAGAGTACCCTCGCACGCAGGCGATGAGCGCGCAGGTGTGCTTCCGGGGCGGATGAGGCGTCGAGCGCTGCAAGCAACCTAACGAAATGAGGCGGTCACGCACTGATGGGCACAGGCGTATAGGAAGCAGTTGGACGGAGGAGCACCACGCGCGCAGCCATGGAACGGGAGAGAAACTTCAAGCCACAGAGAAGAGCAAGCAACCAATGAAAGGGATCAGGTGCAGGCGTGAGCTGAGATGGTGCAATGAGCGCAGATGTGCGGAGTCGATTGGGGCGCTGATGTGAACGCGAAACGACAAGGCGGAAAGGGCGGGGGGGGTAGGAGAGGCGCTGCAGCGTGCACCAGCTTGAAGACTGTCAGAGCACCGCAGTGAAACTCACACACAGAGGGAGAGACAAAAGATGGACGGAAGCAGGGATGACACGTTAGAAAGGGCAAGAGGGAAAGGGGAGAGGACGCGCACCTCTACAAACAACGAGCGGCGGTGGTGACACCCGCACCTGACAGCGTCATGGAGTCACCCATTGGGTGTGGGAAGACAGGCACGTAATGAATTCACGTCTCTCGCCTCGCCGCGTCGTGAGAAAGTACCGAGACACGAGAGGTGTGCGGGTGAGGTCTACCTGTGTGTAGGGGGAGAGGGGAGGAGAATAAAAGCACTCGCTCAGGGCAGTGGTGTTGCGGCTGCCACGCCCGCAAGCGCACCGTCTCCTCTTCACCGCAGTAGCAGCCGCAGCGGTGGCGGCGGAAGTGGTGTGGGGGTCGCTGTGCCCTTCACCATGTCCCTTTCGTCTGTGTGACTGAGCGAGAACGCGACTCTCGTGTTGCTCTCCAGAGGGGAGTGGGAGTGGAGGGAGGAGTTGGGCGTCGAGACGACAACGAAAACGAAGAAGCGATGACGAAGGGGGGGGGTGGGCGGAAACAAAAAAACGTGTGTGTCACTCGATCTGAGAGAGAAGACAAACTGTGCACGCCTCTGTGCAGCGTGACGCGGACGGCGAGTGGGAGACGCGGGAGACGCGCGCACCACGAGGTCACGAGGACACGAGGGCGTCAGAGAGGAGAAGCGAGGGCGAATGCAGAGAAGGGAGAAAGAGACGGAGAAGCGCATCTGTGCTTTCACCCGCCTCTCCTCCTTTTCACCGTCTCGCCGCCGCTTTCTACCGCCGCCGAACCCGGCACGCACTCCAGCAAAGGACGAGACATCACCTTCGAGGAAAAAGAATGGAAAAAGAAACAAGAAATCTCTATGAAAACCCACGGCGTAGGCAGGGAGAGGGGAGGCGAGGGCACCCCACACCCCGGACACGCACGCGAGGCGTAGACAAACCCTCTAACTGAGCCGCTCAACGCGACGCGCTCGACACGGCCTTCGTGCCCTCAGCCATGGCGTGCTTCGCGAGCTCCGCCGGCAGCACAATACGCACCGCCGTCTGCACCTCGCGCGCACCCAGCGTGCGCTTCTTGTTCGCGCGAACAATCGACGCGGCCTCAGTGCAGATGCGCTCCATCACGTCGTTCACGTACGAGTTCACGATCTTCATCGTGCGGTGCGACATCGACATCTGGGCGTTGATCGCCTTCAGCGAGCGGCCCACGTACACGTTCCACGTGCGCTTAGGCTTACGGTGCGACTTGTGCGGGTTGGAAGCCTTGCGGGGAGCAGAGCGAGAAGAGGCCATGATGATGTGGGTTGGTTGGAAAGGAGGGACAACGTGAAAGTGCGAAGGATTTGGCTGACGTGGTGAGAGCTGCGAGACTGAAGCAAGTCTGCGAAACGAAGGAGAGAGGGAGAGGAGCGTAAGGGGATAGGAAAGTTTGATGAAGTCATACGCAAGGAGACCACTGGTGAGAGGGCGCAACGCTGCGGCGCCGCTGGCGTACACCCATTCGATTGTAGTTTTGAGTGCCACAGACATGCTTGCATCGTAACACCGCCTGCGGTGTACCACGGAGCTGCATCGGGGTGCACCTTCGCGGGAGTGGAAGATGGGGGTGGCCAAGAATCCCCGTCACGCCGTTTTCACCATCTCTCGTCTTTCTTCTGCATCGCGTCATGCTCGTATGGTTCGCGCCTTTCTTCTTTAGAGTGTGTGAGCGGCCCGGTGACAGGGTCCGGCCGTGGGATGGCGGTGCGTCGGGGCGAGGCTCGACAGTGAACACGTCTGCGCCATCCATACGATGGGCAACACGTGTCAGGGTGACTCGAGCGTATGCCTCACACGGCCCACTGATGTGTGGGGAGGAGCCTGCGTGCCACCCCGAGGGAGGGGGGAGGGGGGATGCACCAGGCGTGGCGACCGGCATGATTGGGGGGCGGCTGTGTGGGGTGGGGGAGTAGAGCTTGAGACAGGGTCGGTCGTGGGGCGTGGTGTGGCGCTCAGCGCGTGCTGCGCCGCAGAGAAATAAACATGCGCGCACACACACAAGGCCGAAGAGCAAACCAAGAACGTACTTGAGCGCCTCAGCGGCCACGGGCACAAACGCGTTGCCGTTGTCCACCGTCGTCCTCCGACGCTCCCACCCGCATCCGAGGAGGCGAGGCGGACAAGCCACCACAGGCACGTTCGCTGCAGCTCCGTGAGCCACCACGACATGGTCATCACGCGAAGGAATGAAGAGGTTGGGTTGGGTGGGGTGGAGGGCAGGAGGGGAAAACGCAGGGCAGGCCCTCTCGAGGACGCCCTCTCTTCCGCTCTCCTCTCCATCACGAGAAAGACAGCGACGGCTCAGGAGAGCGAGAGAGTCCAGCAAGGACGTGCAGAAGACGCGCAGGAGGGCGGGGTGGCCTACCTTCCCCCTCTACTGCGCCTTCATGCCCTTCGCGAAGGCCTCTGCCTCCTTTCCCTCCAACTGCTCCTTGGCGATCTTGCCTTCTCGATACGCCAAGTGGCGCTCGCCCATCGACTTCTTCATGAGAGCTGTCTGCCTGTCAATGCCAGCGGACGCCTCGCGCAGAAGTCGGAAATCGTAGGGCAGCTGCATGCACGTTGCAGTGAAGATGAACAGCCCGAAACACGAGATGGGTGTGGTGAGCCGACGCACCCGTGAGTGTTGAACCCACCGCGCGACAACGGAGTTCATGGGGTCCGAGTAGCTCAGACCGCGGCTAACGATCCACGCACCGACCCCAAGCCAGCAGCACTGGAAGCCCAGCGTCAAGGCCGCATGATTCCACGCGTCCGTGTACATGCGGTGCTCCATGTAATGGTTGCCATAGGCCCGCTGAGCATCCTCAATGCGCCGGACGTACTCGACTGGAATATCGAAGGCTGCCACTTCGGCCGGATCCGCCACGAACGGTGTCTCAGAGAGCGACTGACGAGAAGAAGGGACGACCTCTCCCTTCTCCGACGACGTACTTGTCTTGGGAGCCTGCATGACAGCTGCGCAGTTGGAGGGTGTCTGTGTGTGTGTGAACAAATTTCAAGAGATGCGCACCCGCTAAAGAGGACGATGTAAGCTCTCCGTGCGCTCTTTGGTGATCACTGACGGAGCGCCAAGCCTGTCGTGCGTGCGTGGGCACCACATCCATCACCGCCACCACCGGAGGTTTGGTCCACGCAACGAAGGTGAGATCGGGGAAAGGAAAGCGGGGGGGGTGAGGGAACACACACGTAGGAAGAGGGTGGAGGCACGAGAGAGACGCATTGCGTGCGCTCGCATCTCGACCTGAGCCGTCGAGCACGCGCCAGTAGTCTGCCACGCAACCACCGTGCCGACTACGAGCGCGCCTTTCCTTTGTTTGTTTGCTGTCTGTGTCGCCAAGTCGGCCTCGCGGCCGGATGCGCGCGTGTCTTCGTGCACACGTGTGCGGGTCCGGATTTGGGTTGTGGTAGGAGGCTGAGGAGGGGGCGTTTTCCTCGCAGCTGCGCGAGCGCTTGAGGTGCCTGTTCGCGCAACGCCTCACGGCGCACACCTGTAGAAACCAAAGAAGAAAAGACGTGAGAGGGGTAGTGGGAGGGGGTTAGCGGCGGCACCACTGACGGAGAGAGAGCGGGAACCGAAGCCGTGCATTCGCGCTCCAAGGGTGCCACTTCACAGAACTCCCAACGATGCGGTTGCGCCCCGGACACACACTCGCGCCTCTGTCAAGCTGATCGATGCACATCCTTTCCCCGCCGCGGAGACGCGCGTGTAGCAGCTTGGAAGCGGCTCGACCGTTCTCCACCAGCTGGAGCATGTGCCACATCCGCGATCGATGGGGAGCAGGAGGGCTGGCTCCCCAGAGATGGGCAGCGAGGCGGAATGTGTGCCATTGACGTCCGTCGCAGCAGGTAGTTCTTACACGCCAGCACCGGCACCTCCATCCCTGCTAGCAAGCTCCGTCGCCACGGGCGCCCAGTGCTGGATCTGCTGCACACGCTGCTCTGCACAGTGGTGGTCGCAGGATTGCCAGTTAGGCTCCATAGCATTACGAAGGCCGTTCAATGCCACTGCGAGCGTCTCGTCGTCGACGAGGCCGAGGCTGCCGTGCCCTCTGCAGTGGCGTGGAGTCGGAAGATGGTCTCGCTATCGCTCCTGACGGTGTACAGAGGGCAGCTCTCAGCCGACTTCTTCCACGGCTCCATCACTGACGAGTGTGAGGTTGTAAAAACGCCCGGTAAGGGCAGAGAAGGGCATGAGCTAAGCTGAATGAGGGAGCTGCTCCTGTACGGTGGTCGCCGTTGCCTCGAGGCTTGCGTGTGCGGACATGGCTGCACCGGTGAGCATTGTGGGCCCATTCACTTCCGCGAGGCTCTGCAGAAGCAGAGCAGGGCTGCAGCCTGGGGGAAGCCTCGGCAACCAGGAGAGGCGCTCGCGGCTCCCACTCTGAAGAGTGGCTCGACAGGGGCCTGAAGAGGCTCTTCAGTTGCTGCGAAAAGCTAGCAGTGCCAGCCTTGCGCCGCACCCGCTTCCCTTCCCCGGACTCTGGTTCGGAGACCGGCTGTGCGAGGGTTGCATCCCACGACGGCATCGTAGAAGTCCATGCCCGTGTCGTTAGCAGGATGAGGAGGCTGAACGGGCTGAGTCAACTGGCACTCGGTTGCACCACTCCGCTGCGGCACGAGGCGTAGCTGCGGAGCGTCGCGCGACCGCGCCAGTGTGCTGAGCGACCCCTTTACCGTTGCCGCATCGACGACGAGCTTCAGCGCACTGCCCAACTTCATCGCCCCTTGGGGTTAGCACGCACCGCGCCAAGCCCCCGACGAGGGTTGCCGAAGCGGTTGCAAGGGGCTTCGAGAGAATACAATGTGCTGGCGCACCACTCCCAGCATCGTTTTGCTTGGATTCGGCGGGCTAGAGCTGGTGCCCCACCGTGGACGTCGGAGCTCACCAGGATACCCTACCAGCCGTACCACGCGTCGAAGCAACGCGCAGGCTGTCTTGTAAGCGGCGTCGTCGGCGGTGGTGCATGAGCAAACTTGGACTTGTGGCGCTGCAGCTGTGCGAGATCGGAGAGGGGGGGGGGGCTTGCGTCCGCGTGTTCGAATCCCGCGGCAGGGCGGCGATACGCGCCTCCAAGGCGCAGGGGGACGTCGCGCAGGCTTGGCTGCGCTCGAGTTGGGCGAGATTGCCACGGTAGCCTGCATCACCGTGGCCAGAAGGGCCGACTAGTGGGGTGGCTGGCACTGCTGCGTACTTCAAGGCAGACACGCTTACCTGCGCAAATTCGTTCGCGCGTGGCGCACCGGCGGCAACTCAGCGTGCCAGGGCTCCCTGGAATCCACTTCCCGCTCATGGGCGGGTCCACCATGCCCGCCGCAAGGGCTTCAGAGAGATGAGATGCTGCTTAGACTGCGCGGTGAAGGCGTGCCAAAGTCGTAGGACGCCTGCAACAGCGCAGCCGCCATGAGCGCCAAGCAACACACGGGCACCACCACGGGCAGTGGAGCGGCGACACGCGAAGGGTTCGCTTCATCGCCGAGCGACAAGAAGCGAGCTCCATGTGTTGTGTGATGTGTGCATCTCTCAATCGCCAGAGACGCACGCAGCGCCATCCTCAGTCCCGCCCACCTCTCCCTCGCCCCAAGCGGAGGAGGCGTGTGCGCTTCTACGCAGGCATACAGGCAAGTGCACGCATGCGCGCGAGCAGGTGAGACAGAACCCAAAGGAGACAACGCCCAAGACAGCAAAGGAAGGGCAAGAGGGAAGAAGCGGGGACGAGTTGAGGCTGGGAGGGGAGGGGTGAGCACCGAGTGGGCGGTGGATACAGAAGTAGAGCAGGAGGAGACATGTGGGAGGAAGGACGGAGGAGAGTCCCCAGCCCAGCCCAGCCCGCCCCCTCCCCACTCTCTCTCCGTCGCACTCGCTGAGAAGGAAGCGAGATCGCACGCGTCACGCGGAATGTTGCGGAGGATCCGCGCCCGTTGCACACAGCATTGCGGGAGTGTGCAATGAACACTTTCGCACGTGCGTTCGTCCATCTGTTGTCGTCAGAGAATCGAGACGTGAGACACACATGATGCACGGGTACACCCTTCTATTATTTTGCACGTGTATGGCGTGCTCACGTTGCCGCGCGGCTCCCTCCAGGCACGAAGAGAGATGGAGAGCGCAGGGACCCCCCCAAAAAAAAAAGCGAACGAAGAGCTGCGCAACAGCGGCACGAATGGCGGCGATGAAGGACGCACAGGCGCGCACGAGGGATAGAGAGAGTGGGGGAGAGGCAGAGAAGCATCCCACCTGATCCCTTTCTCTCGCCATCAGCCAACCCACGAGAACGCACATGTGTCGTTCGCTTTTTGCGCGGATGCGGACTGAGCGAAATGCGCATAGCGGCTGTAGCGAGTGCGTGAGGCAGCGCGGGTGATGCGAGACCGCTGTGGCGCCGCTCCCTCCCCTCCTTGCCCTTCGGCCTGCCATACCCACTCCTCAGTAAATTGTCTTGCACACCTTTGTGAGGGCACCGGGGCTCTTCTGGCTGCTGCTGGTGCGCCGTGCTTGGCCGCGTGGAGTTCCACTGCTGTCGCTGCTCTCTACGCTGCGCAGCCGCTTCACTGACCCGCGAACATTTGTGATCTCTTCGAGGCTGGCGCGCTGACTGTTACCGTCCACGTCACCCATGCCGCTGCCTCGCCGTCCCTTGGCAGGTGGAGACGCGTACTTTTCTTTCTCGGGTGTGGCGCCCTCTGTCTGGGGCCGTGGGCTGGTAGCCAGCTGCGCCTGTGCTAGCTCGGCGAATCCCCGCAGCTCCGCTGCCTCCTCCGCTTCATCGCTCAGCTGCTGCTCTAATCGCTGCACGTGCGCTGCCAGCGAGGCGTGGGCGCGGGTAGCCCACACCCCACGCGCGATCGACTCCGCCGCCTTCAGCGCTGCACGAGCGGCACTCTCTTCCAGTGTGACGAGGCGCAGCTGAGTCGCACACCAGAGTCTCTTCGTCTCCTGCAGCCCCGCGATCTCCATCAGCATGCCTTCATTCTCGCGAATCAAGTCACGGACGACCGCGTGTCGCAGAAGAGCGGCGACATCAGACGCACGTGCAGCACTTGAGGTGCCTGATGGTGCGCACGACACCACAGATCGCTTGCCTGCCTTGTGCGGGGGATCGGGCGGAGCGTCGAGAAGGGGGTTCGACTGCGCACAGTTCTCTATCACAGGTTTATCCGTCTCATGAGCGTGCCTCACGACGCCCGACGGGCGCACGGGGGAGTTCCGAGAGCCTGTCATGGGCATCATCATGCGAGGGCTGGTGCAAAGGCAGAGAGATGCCGACAAGGAAGTGTGCAGGCGAAAGCCAGAGATCGACGCGCACTCGCACAATGCGCAGCAGAGCGGCGAGGCGGTGTGCGCTCCCGCTTTCGTCCCGATGTGCGTCTATGCGCGCTGCCTTTCGACAGCGTGGTCTGGGCGCAAGGTTCACGCAGCGGTGGTGGAAGACCCAACTCAAACACGCAGGCAAACGTGCGGGGTATGCCTCCCGTGATGCGCGGGGTTAGGACAACGCGCGCCTCTGTGGGGGACCAGAGACGAGGGACGCAGCAAGAGCAGCACGATGCCAGCGCGCGCGTCTCAGCTGTATGGCGCAGAGAGAGCAAGATCGTGAGGGTGCCTGTGCCAAAGCTGGCCAGCGGGCGAGTAGGGAGGGAGAAGGGGGAAAGTGGGGTGATCAGGGTGCCGATGTGAGGAACAGCGATGCGGCCTCTCTATTGTGTGCGCCCATGTGCATGTGTCCGTTTGCGGGAGAGCGGCTGGCGGTGCGCTGGTGTGTGCCTCTGCCGGTGAGCACAGCGGCCAGCGGTTTCGTTAGTGGCAAGCATGGGATGGGGGAGAGTCGGAATGCGCTCGTGGGTGGAGAGACACACATCGCTCCAACAGCGTGGGTGGGGGTGGGGCACATGATGATGATGCGGTCTTTTGACGACCTCGCCCCCATCTCCATGCCATTGGCTCGAAGAGGTGGTCGAGCGCGTGCGAGTGCGTCCGCTCAGGCCACCCACACCCACACATGCACACCCAGAGAAGCGATAGAGAATCTTGCATGACAAGGCCCTGTCGAGAAGGACGGCATGCAACCGTCAGCCCTCCGCCTGAATTCCTCGGCTGCGCACAGCAGGTAATCACGAGAGACACACACACCGCCACATGAGCAAAGAACAACTGAGTCGTGCCTCCACCGCTTGCATCCTCTCACCGCCAAAGTGCCGCCTCTGCAGGAGAGGACAGGAAGATGAGCCGCGGGAGGACGTCGCATGCGCCGAACCTTCGTACCTCCCTTGTCTTGCCTTTCCAACGCCTTTCGTTCTCTCGCCTCTGCTTCGACCCGAAGGGCGGGGGCAGGGAAGCGGGGCCTGAGAAGTGGGGCGAAGAAGAGGGACATGCCCCAGCTCTGATCTGCTCTGTGCGGAGCCGCCGACTTCGCCTACACTCCACTCTCGTCTCCAACACGGCACACATGTCCGCGTTGATGCTGGTGGACTCGAGAAGCAGAGCCAGGGCATATCGTTACCTTTTTCCTTCCCCTTATACGGTGCCGGTGGGATTATTGCCTCTGCGTCTGCACGACAGCACTTACTCACTCGAGAACAAGCACCGATACGTGTGCACGACACTTGTAACAGAAACTCGTTCGCGAACGAGGCTGCGAAAATGGGGCTAAGCGTGCGTCTCGCACCTCCAGCGCCGACCTGGGCAGCCCTGTACTCGTAGCTCGCCAAATCCGAAGGCTAGGCAGAAGGAGTTCAAAGGCGCGCTGGAGCTCGCTCGACAGTGTAAGACGGACGCGTTCCACGATGTCATCGGCAACGGATGCGCACCAGAGGGCCTCGCCAAAGCGCTCCTGCTGGACCTCACCTCCCGCCGCAATGCGAGTGGGGGGGGGCACAGGCGTAATGGGGCAAGCAGGAAGGCGTCGACGAAACAGAGCAGCATGACGCTTGCCGCCAATGCCCTGCTAAACTGATCCTCCTCCTTTCCCACCCCTCGAGTGCTCGCTCAGCGAGCGCTATCTCACGCTCCGTTTGATTTGTTTGTTTCACAAACAAGAAGAGCTCACCGTGGGCATGGCCGGACAGATAGCGCCGCATTGGCACAGCGAAGTTCGGCCGGCGGGCAGCAAGAGGCAGCGTTCACGCACGTGCTTTCGGCTTAATATGTGCCGGAATGCGCGCAGGTAGAGCCTCCAAAGGAAGCGGTCAGCTGTCGGCAGCACAGCAGGGGAGCCTCTCGACTGGGCACCCTGCGTCATCGCCTCGCCACTGGCAGCAGCGGGCGGTGTGGCGAGTGTGCGCTGAACCACCCTTTCCTGCAGTGGCGCCGCACATCTTTCCTCGCCCCTCTCCACCTAACACACACACAGCGCCCTCTTTCTCTTTTTCTGCACAGTACCGCCCCGTGCCCAGCAACCCCCGCCGCTGCCGCCGCATCCCCTTGCCGCAGTGAGCAGCTGACACACGCACACAGACGTCACTGAAGCGACTTGAAAATGTCCTCGACGCTCTTGACGCGCTGGAAGGCGCGAGCTCTGCCAACTTTGGTGAAGAGCGCACCATCGTCCAAGTACACAAACACTGCCTTGCCGCTGCCATCGAGCAGGCCATCGTGCAGCTTGTACAGACGGTGTCCATCCGGCGAGCGCGACGGCGTCTCGTCCAGCACGAGCTGCTTGTCCTCTGCGAGGGTCTGCAGAAGGGAGACGCTTACTTTACCGCCGTTCTGGCGCAGCATCGCTTCGTAAGTGCGCTGCTTCGCAGAGGTGCTACTGGTGCCGTTTACCTGCGCCATCTCCGAGTGCGCCAGCTTCTCGAGGATGAGGAGCAGGCGGTACTGTGCGGAGTACAGGATACCGGACCACTCACGTGACTGTTGCACCACCTTGCTGACGCCGCTGACACCTGAGGCTGGCGATGAGGCAAACAGCAGGCGCTCCACAACGTGGCCATGGGGCTGCACGAGAGCACGATTGAACGAAACCGACATGCCGTGCCGCGCTGTACCGTTGCCGAACGTCTTCTCTAGCGGGATCAGCCACGCGTCGTAGAGTCGTTGCGCGGTGCGTAATCGACGCTCCAGCGGTGGCCGGGATGACGCCGAGGTGAGCAGGGCGGCGGACTGGCAGGCGTACAAGAGCGTCAAGACAAGTCGAAGGAGCCAGCGACACTGCACGTGAAACTGGTCGGCGCTCGCGTAATAGTCGGCGCGGAGGTGCTCAGCGGTAGTTTGAAGCGGCTGCAGAAACCACCGCGACGCGAGCGAGGAGGGATATTGCTCAAGCAGATAGTAGTCCAAAGTCGGCAGAAGCAGCTGGCCGCCGCTCAAGAGCTCAAACCCCAGGGGGTGGCCGGAGGACTCTTTGGGGGAAAGAGGCAGGGCGGGAGAGGGCCGAAACAGCACGTCAGCGAGGCGCGCGACGAGGCGCGTCTTCACCGGTGGTGGTAGCAGAGCAGCGACGTCGCGCAGCAGCGCACTGAGCTTGACGTTGCCATCTCTCATCCACTCCGACACCAGTGATGGCGGCCTGACATTATCGCTAGACGGTTGGAAGACAGACGCCAGCTCCGCCGCGACGGCGGAGGCCGCACGGGGCACCGCGATTGCAAGGTCCACGCAGAAGGCGCTAAAGATAAGCGTCGACGTGAGCTGTGCACCGCTGCTTCGGGTACTACCACTGTGTGCACCTGGCACTGCACACAAGGCGCTTCCAGCCGCCGCCGACGCCGCGTCTTCGGCGGCTGCCGCCTCCTCAGCGCCACCGCAAGCCTCCGTGGAGGATGCCCACAGCGCGGCTGTCGCCTCTGACGTCTGCCACGCTGCCGTCATCGCCCCTCGCAGCCCGCGCATCATGCTTTGCAGCAGCGCAAAATCCTGGCCCCTTGCACGCCGCTGCTGCATCGCCGGAGACGGTGCCATGCCTTCCTCGCGTACCCTCTTCATCATCTCAGCGGCGGCCTCGACGTACGAGCGAAACTCACCGAGCGATTGGAGGGAGCGGACGGTATCGGCAAAGCTGCCACTCGTGCTCGCGTGCGGCGCCGCTGCGCTTGAGCCGGCGGAGGCCGCGGCGGCTGAAGATGCAGCTACGCAAAACACGGGTGGGAGGCCTTGCCGGCCTTGGATGACGCTGCGCCGCTCATCGAGCAGCACCTGCGAGCGCTGCAAAGTGCGAACGGTGCTGGCGAGCAGCTCATCTACATGTGACGCGCTGAACATGCTGAGCACCACGTGTGTCTTGGTGCGCGTGGGGGCATCAGACAGCGACCCGCGCCGGGGCGCAGAGTAAAGAGGGAAGAGGTCCGGAGAGAGCGATAGAGGGGATGCGTGTAAGAAAACGCATATTTGACACTCAGAAGCGGAGACATGTGAAGACAGCGAAGACGGAGGGGGCTCGGAGACGGCGGCAGGCACACACAGGTAAGGGGGCCCGCGCTGAGTCACGCAGCGCCGCCCGCGCACAGCTTCATCGTAACGAGCACTACGCGCATTCACATAGATGTGCAAGTAAGGGCAGGGCAAGTAAAGTGCCGGTGTGCGGCATGCTACCCATCCAAGACGCCTGCCGTACTTCCCCACATTTGCACACCGCCTTTGCGGCCTCCCTTCTCGTGCTCGCTTCTTCCTTTCGGTGGTGTTGGTTGTGTGTGTGTGTGTGTGTCTTGTGTATCAGTAACGGAGGTGATCAGCACCCAAGGAAGACGCGACGCATCACTAAAACGCAACTGCGGGAGAGGGAGAACGCAGCTGAGCGTGATAGCATTTTCGCTGTCTTTCAATTCAACGTGTGTGTGTGTGCGCGTGTTTATTTCTCTGCGGCGCAGCACGCGCTGAGCGCCACACCACGCCCCACGACCGACCCTGTCTCAAGCTCTACTCCCCCACCCCACACAGCCGCCCCCCAATCATGCCGGTCGCCACGCCTGGTGCATCCCCCCTCCCCCCTCCCTCGGGGTGGCACGCAGGCTCCTCCCCACACATCAGTGGGCCGTGTGAGGCATACGCTCGAGTCACCCTGACACGTGCTGCCCATCGTATGGATGGCGCAGACGTGTTCACTGTCGAGCCTCGCCCCGACGCACCGCCAGAGGTGGGTTCTGCATTGGCAGAGGTAGAACGGGGGGGGGGGGCTGTTTGGCCTCCCTAACAGAGAGAGAGTGGCGGGGGGGGGGGTGCACGAGGCCCTGAGACACCACGCGCTGAGAGGTGTGTGTATGTGTGCTCTCCTGCCATCAGCGGGAGGGTGGGCTCAGGCGAATGCACGAGCACATATACATAGTCGTGGCACAGGTAAGCTGCATGCGAGAAAAACGTGAAAGAATACGCAAGCGCTTCTCCGTAGCGGCGCCACCCCATCCCTCACGGAGGTAGCGTGCGCGGCGATTCTCGGGGGCATGGAGGATGCTCATCGCAGCGCAAGGTAGGGAAGCGGCCCGCCTAGAACAGGGAGGGATCACCGAGGACAGTGGGAGCGGTCCTCACAGCATCAAAGAGGCGTGCCACCACAAGAAAGTCGACGGGACGGAAGGGAAGAGGGCGACCTAGTTCTGCAATTCCTACACAGCCACGCCTTCAGTATTTCCACTCTTGCGGGCGCGTGTGCTATGGAGCGAGGTACACCGGCCCGACGCATCACATGCCACTATCGGGTTCGGCGAAGTGCGAGTGAGCAGCACGCTAAGGGTGAGCGCGCTGGCTGGGGAGTCGGCCTCACTCCCTCGCCGTTACGTAGATGGTCAGCACCAGAAATGTTAGTCCGACACCACCGCCGATGAGGGCACCGCCAGAGCCGGCGTCACACATGAAGTAGGAGTCGCTCACCTTCACGCAGAGGGCGCCGGAGAGGATCATCGTTAGCGGGTTAAGACACACCAGCGCTGCTGTCGTCGCCACGCCCAAGATCATGTTCGATGCCGTCTTGAAGATGATCTGTGCGAATAGCATCATGACCCACATAACACCGGCAAAGATGTGGCACAGGAAGGCGTAGCGGAGGAAGTGGTCGTGCATCCGCTGGAAGGTGCTTCGCACCTGTGCGTACGTCGTCACCAGTGGCACATAGTACCACTTCCACGCCGCTGCATTGCCGTACCACAACTCGGTCGACTTGGGCGGATTCTCCGTCGTTTCGCGATGAATGGCTGAGCTGCAGCGCATGCTAATGGTGGAGAAGGTCGCCGGCCGCTTGGACGGGTCGAGCCAATCTGCGGTGGTGGGGTAGAGCCGATCGCGCCTCGCCTTGACGCTCGAGTACACGGCCTGCGTCAGCGCCACCACCTGCGGGTGGCCTGACTTGTTGCACCACAGCCCACTAATCTGCACGCTGTCGAAGAAAGGATCGAACGATGTGGCGTAGCGAGTGCCAACGTCCCTGCCCGTCAGGAGCGCCGACTCATTCTGGAAAACCGCCGAGGAGTAGTTTGCATCGAAGTACATAAGAACAAAGCATGTGGGCGCTGCGTCGTAGCCCTCGTCGCTTTTCGGCACACAATATGGTATCAGTTGCTTTTCGCTTTCGTCGAGGGTGATGGGCCGCCACCGCAGGTCGCTCAGCTCCGCCGGCACCAGCACGAAGCTCGGCAGGTTCTTGCTCGAGTACGCCTCGCATGGTGCCGACATCGTGAGGTCGATGGTCGGCCCATCCAGCACGTGCCTGGAAGCCCGGACGCGGGTGAAAGCGAGGGCCGAGATGGTGCCCAGGACCATGCTGCACACGAGCATGAACACACACCACGCGAGGATGCGCATGGTGCTGTGCTTGTTCGTGCTCGAGACGGAGCTGCCAGCCAGCGGAAAGATGACAAGGGTTATCTCCAGAAGCGTTGCAACAATGAGCAGCACGAAGGTCGTGATGCCGAGGCTCAAGTCGGAGCTGAGCGCCGTGCGGAGAAACCCCAAGAAGTAGGCGACGACAAAGTTTGCCGTGAGCATCACCCCCACCATAATCCCTGTCGCGACACACCACCGAATGTGCCTCGCTGTGCCGATGATGTACTCTTTCTTCTTGTAGTCCTCGACCTTCATGCGCTCTCGAATGTACTCGTCACGCGTCACGACCTTTGTCTTCGCGACGATGCGGCGCACGTAGTGCGGTAGGTTCGCCTGCTTCCTCCATTCCCTGCAGCGGAAATACGTCCAATGCGGTGCCAAGTTCGCATAAAAGCGCCAGAAGCGGCACACGCTGCCGAGCTGAACAATGTCTGCGTGCGTGCCCGTGTCTACGTAGAGCAGTATGATGCACACAATGTCTGCCGAGAACGGGCCCGTATTCACTGGCAGCATCGCCTCTGCCGCGTTGTCGCCATCGCCATCGCCGCCGCGACCAGCCCGGGCGTGCAATCGGCTGCGCGCGTCGTTTGCGGTGATGCAGGAGCGGAAGTGCACCACCGCGCGCGGCTGCCCGGTGAAGGTGAAGTCGCCTGAAGCTTCCCGCAAGTGATGCATACGCACCGACGTCGTGGTGACCGGGTACGACGAGGAGTACGTGCGTGTTTCAGCGGTGGTACTTGTCTCTGATAACACGTCATCGATGCGGGCCACGTTCAGCGACGGAGTCAGCACCGGGGTGACGACACGCCGCTCTGACTGCTCCCTCTCCGCGCCGTGCGCCGCTGCCCCATCGCGGGACTGCGGATGGAGCTCATCGTAGACTACGCCTATAGAGTCGAGCGAGATGGTACGCTTGAAAAACCCCATATGCCCCAACGTTCGCTGTGCGGCCTATGTGGCGCGACACATGAACACAACAAGAGGCGTTGCTGCCCTAAGCAGAAGAACGAGTAGTGAGAAAGGGTGTGCGGCGGGGTGGGCCTCTCCCTTTCCGTCCGAGTCTTAGATTTGGTGTGGATGCGCCAAACAGCAGAGAACCTGTGCACGGAGGCTCGGAGCACCTTCCCGCCGTGACAGGGGCACAGAGGAGAGGTATGGGCAGTCGAAGGCAGAGCAGTGACAGTCACTTCTGAGCGGGGTACGCAATGTAGCAAACAACATGAGACGCACTCCAGGTGCTGAAGATGCGACTCCCTACCGACCACGCCGTGCAGGTCAGCGCACAAGGCGCCGCACACCCACACGCACACTTACAGTTTTGCAAGCTGATCGAGCGAATTTCTTCACTGCGTGCCGATTTCTTCTCTGCGCTCGCTTCAGGGCTCGCCACACACCACACATGCACGTCTGTGGGGCGGTGCGGCCACGCCCATACGTGGGGGTCTCCGGCTGCGTTCACGGCTGCATCAGCCAGCGAGAATGCACGCTTACGACGTCAGCTGCACGAGCAGGTCACTTTAGTCGGACAAGCCAAGCAACGCAAGGAAAGAGCGTTAGACACCGGCAACGAGCGGCTGCGTGCAGTCGTGCGCACACGCCTCCCTCGAGGCCGTGATGGCTTTCCACCGCAGGGCCTCTTCTTCACGTTTTTTCGCGGTCCCTTTGTCAAAACACCTCGGCCACGGTGCTCGACGGCCCTACAGCGCTGCTGGCGTGTTCGGCACTGGCACCAGGTGCCCAGTGACGGGCGAGACGATGGTGGTAGTGGCCAAACCGCACATCCTCCGCGACCCTCGCGAGCCGCGGTACACAAGACAGTCCATGCGGTGGAACAGAAGCCAAAGAGTGCGCAGCTCGCGAATATGGCGCCGCCACGGCGTGGCAGAGGTGATGTCTGTTTTGCGCAATCCGCAATGGTCAGAAGTATCCTGCCGCATCACGAGTACTGACCACAGACCGTACATGGCATCATGCGTTGTCTGGTACAACTCGTAGAAAGACTCCAGGAGCACACCGGGAACGTCGCAGTAAGAGGACCGCAGCGACGCACTAGTGTCGTCGTTGGTGGCGCGTGTGTAGCCGGGCACGGGACCAGAGCCGGTGACGTAGACGGCGCTACGCAGCTTGCGGCCGGCTGGTTCGGCGTACAGCTGGAAGCACGAGGTGGCCAGCGCTTCAGCGGCCTGCAGCACATCGTCTTCACTGTACCGTGCAGAGGATGGGCGTGCCGGGTAACGATGTGCGCCGTAGCGGATGCCTTGGGCTAACACTCCAGCCAGCGCGCACATGCGTGGTGTGGCTACTGGCACCAAGGCTTCTGCACGAGAGCCTACGAACGTGAAGTTCATTGCCTGCACCCCCGCGGTGACGGTGCGCGTGTAGAAGAGATCCTGCACAATCGACATCACAGCCGCATCGTATGCCTCCACAAGCTGCTTGTCCGAGTCCCGCCGTCCACCCCGCACCCACAACTGCAGCAAGAGACGCGCGAAAGGAACTACCGCATCGTAGGTGCCGGACCGCAAGGGGAGAAGGTGCGAGTCATGCAGCGGCGGCACCGCTGCTGCCTGCTCGCCAGGATGCCAGAAAGACTCACTGGCATTACGCAAGGTGTCGTGCGCCGCCGTGATGCTGTCAGTGGTGAACGAGGCACCGCCGGCAGTGACGCAGCTCCACACCTCACGGCTGAATGCTGACCACGAGGCAGCTGAAGTCACTGCCGGCGCTGGTGTTTCGGGCATGCCCTTCAAGAATTCCCGCACCTCGTCCGCCTCACCGGCAGCACCCTTCATCGACCACACCACTGCAGCACTTTCGAGTGCCTCGCGCACGGCAGCAAGCGCCTCTGAGGGCGCCGTAGATGCCGCTGTGCTCAGCGCCGCTTCAGCCGCCGCCTTCAGTTCCTTTGCCGTTGGCGTCCACTCAGTGCTGACACCAGTAAGCAACACGAGATCCCACGCAGCAAGTTGTGCCTCGGGTAAGTGCTCCGTGAAGGGCATCACCTTCGTGAGTGACGCGGTAACGTACTCCATAGCTTCCTTTATGATGTGTACCTCAGAGATTGGGGCAGCCGGCCAGCGGTGCGGCCAGAAGACTTCTTCCGGGATCGAGCTCGTCGCATGCTTCACCTCCGCTGCTGACACCTTCGCCTTGGCGCGGTCTCTTACGCCGGTGGCCAGGCTCTCGGCGATCAGGCTGAGTACAAGGATGTATGCCACGACGCCCAGCACCGCAAACACGATATAGCGGTCAAGAAGGCGCGATTGGTACCTAATGCGTCGCCGCTGCATCGGCGTGCAGAAATTCATATGTGCGAGAGATGCGAAGCACCGGAGGGGGCCGGCGAACAGCATGTGACGATAGGATGTGCAGCAGACCCGGAGTGATAGCCTACCTGCCCACTTTCTCTGTCGGCGCCGGTATCCCGGTGTGCCCGTATGCTGAGCATCAACGTGAAAAGCAGTGAAAAAGGAGGAGGAGATGGAAGGGGGCTGAGTGGCTCGTGAGAGAACGAAGTGACCGGCGCAGGAGATCAGCCAAGGGGCCTGCGCCGTGGACAGCGGAAAGGTGCAACAAAGGAAAGCCATGGCAACTCATGGCTTCTCCATCACCAGCGCTTCCCGACGCGATTCAAACCACGACGCGGCTTGAGGCGGCATCACGCCAAGAAGCATTGCCTCATGTGCACCAGTCCTGACTTGCCGGTGACGCGGCGGTTCACAAGGAGAAAGGAGGCCTTCCTAACAGAGAAGTAGGGAAGATCGGAAGTCGTTGAGCCCACACGCATGTCACCTGGCTTCTTCTCCTTTCCTCACACGGGTGCATGCGCGCGGGGCGGGGCGTAGTTGAGCAAGAGGGCGGATGCTATAGCGCACTTTGCTGCTTGCCCTCGGTGCACGCAACGCGTCTGCAGGGAGACGATACGCGTGTGACCAGCGCTACTCTCCGTGCTCTGAGCAGCGCGCCGCTCCCTGGACCATGCGTAGGCATCCGAGCGTGGTGCATTGGCGCAGCTGAGCCCGGCAATGCGAGCACACGCGCTCTTGTGCCTCGACGTCCTCCTGCGACAGCGCTCACAGGCACCCGAGCGTCTGGCACGCCGAAGCAAAGAGTGCCGGCGCTGGCGGCGAGCCTTCCGCCCCAGGCAGCCAATGCGAGGCGCAGACACCTGCCTCACGCTCGGTGCACCCGCCAGCAGACGCCGAACTATCGTCACCGCGGTGGTGTGACACGGTCTACACTGCCGCGACATCCGTACCGAATAGAAACGAGAGTACGGTCACATCTTCCCACACGCTCTTCGACAGCGGAAGCAGCTGCAAGAGGCGGTCACGCGCACCCACCAGCATCGCAAAAGCCGCGACAATGGACGGCGCCTCCGAGGCAGAGACAGGCCCACTTGCCTTTTCGGAGTGAATGCGAAGGGCCTGCGCGGGAAAAGCGCTTTGTGTGAAATCGCGCGACAAGGGCCCCCCGCTGGGAGAGACGCAGGACGTCTCTATGAGAGGAGCACGACACAATACGTTGGGCTACATCAAAGGCAGACATGCGCGCCAGCGATGCACGGCCGGCCATCCACACGGAAAGACTGTCTCTGTACTTGTCGAGAAACCCCATCTGAGGAGGGATGGGGGCAGGGAAGAAGAATGGAAGACGCAAGAGCGCGCTCGCAAGGAGGGCGACATCAAAACGCGCGCCTGAAAGCCGTCAGACGTCACTGTGCTCGCCAAGAAGGCTCTCCGTCGCTCGGGCAGCGCGGAAGAGACCCGCTTGTCGAGTGCACCCTTACGCAGGGAACATCCCCCTGGGTGAGAATACATCAACGCGGAGCTGGAGGAAGAGAGGAAGGCCCTCACGCGTGCATGCACTCAACCTTTGGCGTCTTTCCGTTTGTTTGTTAGTGGGAGTGTGTGAAGAGAGAGGGGGTGTGGCGCCCGCAGGCGAAGCCAAGAAGAGCAGCCACCGCCCCTCTGTGAAGACGAGCTCGCACGTGTAACGCCGCGCATCATCATATCACGGGCCCGCGCCCGTGCACTGCATCGGGCTCGCACGCTCACAGCTGCTGCGGGGGGAACACCTTTTTGCTTTTGTACCGATCTCGCTCCAGTTGCTCGCGCTGCTCGCGCAGATGCTGAAGCCCCTCTGGCACACCGACTACGAACTCACCAGGCCGCCCCTTGCGCCGCACATCCGTCAGATGCGCGATTCGGCTGCGAAGACTGCGACTCCACAGCAGTGCCGCCTCGCGGTTCTTCTCTTCGTTGCTGCGCAGAAAACCAAAGCGCCACAGCCACTGCACCTCCTGCTCCATCTCCTGCTGCCCGACAGCTGTTGGCGACGCAGGGTCGAAGGTACCGCAGCGGGTGCTAGCTCTGAAGCTTGTGGAAGGAGTGTGGCCCGTCTGCTGCGCGGCTTCCTCATCCTCGTGGCAGGCATACAGCTCCCAGTACTGGCGCTTCTCAATGCGGTGCACTTCGTCAGCCACGGCAGCCGCCTTGCCAGACAATCGACCGCGCTCGTGCTCGGCGGTAGGTTTCGACGGTCGGGGCAGGTCACCAAACAAGCACCCGCGTTGACCTATGTGGTTGTACCGCAGTACCAGCTCCTCGCCTGCCTCGATTGTGCGCGAGGCTGTGACGCAGACGTCGCCGCTGTCCTCGCGCTGGTAGACAACGTTGGCATTCGCGCGGCTTGTGTGGTTCAGCATGTCCACCAACGGTACGATCGACAGCTGCGGAGGCCCAGGACGGCGCCAGTTCAGGTTGACCGCACGGGAGCGAGTCATAAAGTGCGCCCAACGCAGGGCGCTCTCTTCACCAAGCCAAGCAGCGGAGTCTTGCACTGCCTCCAAGTTGGACGCGCACGACCCACAAGACGGGAGCAGCAGCACTGGCAGCAAGGCGTCCACAAAGTGCGTCTGCAGCTGCCGCTCCCACGTCATGAAGAGGTGGAGGGCGCCTTCCTCCGCTTCTGCGACGCCGCCGCGCGCACGCTGTGACTGGCGCTGCCGCTGCGTCAGGGCCGACATGCGCCCCTTGAAATAATTCGTGAGCACCGTTGGCGTGAGGGCCGTCTCCATCTCCGGTCGGCGCAGGTCAGCGAGCTCTAACTCACCCTGCTCCACCGCCTGCACCATGAGCTCTGTCGAGGCCGCCGCCACATCTTCACCAGGGGCGACTTCTTTTGTGCGCTGCCCAAGCCGCAGTCGGCGAGGGAGCGGCTCGACGTTGTCGTGACTGAGGAAGCTGCTGCGCAGCAGTGCACCCATTGGTGGGGGTCGGCGCGGCAGTGCATCGGCCCACGCACGCAGTGGGCTCTCGGCAGGCAGGACGCCAGCGTTCAGCGGGCTGCGTGTGAGATACAGAGCCACCGTCACCAGCAGTGCGTCGCGGGAGAGCAGCAGGTGTGGCGGCACCGAGACTGCCGAGGGAAGAGATGAAATGCGGCTGACCAGATCATCGAAGCGCTGCGCGGCGAGCGGCTGGAGGCCAGTTGCCGCGGTCGCGTCCGTTTGTGACGGCTCTCCGCGACAGGCTCGCCGCAGCAGCTGTGAGGCGCGCTCTCCTGTCATGATGCTGTTGCATTTCACAGTACCAAGGTGCTCACCACGGTGGATGCGGGAGGTGGCAACGATGGTGCGAACCGGCAGTGCTTCACCGGCGGGCGTGCCGTTCGAGTACGGTCGAACGGTTTGCTGCAGCTTTGCGGCTTTGATATCGCGCATGCACTGTGACAGCCATTCGCTGCCGCGGTGCAGCGTGCTGGGGGGAGGCATCGCTCCCAAGGGCGGCGGGTCGAGTGCGGAACGCCACCCGAAGAGGCGCCACAGTCGCACAAAACACCACAGAGGTGCGTCAGGGAGAGGCACTACAGACGGACACGCACAGACGCCTCCGTGCAAGTGGCTGAGCTCTGAAGGGGGAGAGGAAAACGGGAGGGCGAGCTGAGCGCGCCTGCACGCTCCAAGCAGGGGAGCGACAGCACAAGGGCCACACCGCGCAGGCACAAAAACGCGGCGGCGTCGCTTGCAGAGGAGATCCCTGCAGAGCTTGCGCGCTCGCTTCGCGCGAGCGACCTGAATCAAACGGCGATGAGTAGAGGAAGAGAGGCAGAGGGTCGCGCGAAACACAGAGAGAGGACAACGTTGCTGGACTCCACATGAAGAGCTGTATTGGTAGTAAAGTGATAAGACTGCTGCCGAAGGCACTGGAAGGATGGTGAAGGTAAGAGGGCAGTGAACTGAGGGAGGGGTGGGCAGGTGGGTGGGCTCCAGTGGCGGCATGGCGCGCCAGCGTAGTGGCGCCTTCACACGTGCGTGTATCTGTGTGTGTTGAATGCGGCATACGTGGACCGTCAAGGCACGCTACCGCGTACACCCATGTCCTGACACTCGCTTGTATCTTATTGGTGCTCCCTTCGACAGACTGCAGTCCTCACGTTGCAGTCATCGCCAGTGTCGCGGTGCTGCTCCAGTGAAGCTTCTGCATCCGTGTCTAACCTCGTGGAGTAAAGGCTAAGAAACGCGTTGCGAGAGCCAACTTGCGCACCGCCCTGCGGGCCCGCTCTTACACAAGCTGCACGGGCTCATGTTCAATGAAGCCACGAGGAGGGAAGTGGGCATGCTGCACTGCTTAGTTAGATCATAATGCAAACATGGAGGAGGAGGGACAACAACACGAGACGTGATGGCAGGGAAGAAACAAAAAGGAGCCGCGCGCATACACACCTGCACAGACGCTGGGTCGAGTCTGTTTGTCTGTGTGTCTGTGAGGAGAGAAAGGGAGCGGGACGTGCGTGCCTGCCGCAGAGGAGACAAGCGCCGCAATGACAAGCGCGCGTGACTGGAAGCCGAAAAAAGCACGACATTACTCATGGAGTCGAGGCGGGATCAGGCGGGGGAATAAAACGAGCAACCGAGAAAACAACCACGGCGCCGGCGCGTCTTAAACGTAGTCCACCGCCATGTCGAAGTCACCGCGCTCGACCTGGCGGCGGGTCTCCTTTAGATCACGCTGCTCCGCCCGCTCCCTCCTCTGGGCAGCGTGGCGCTCAGAGAATTCGCTACCGAGGGCGGGCTGACGCCCCTTGCCCATCACCGTCTCCTTGAATTCCTCCACCGTCATGTTGTGCTCCTTGGCCAGCGCCTCGTACTCCTTCTCAATCTCCTCGTTCGTCACCTTCTTCACCTCCTGGGAAACCTTCTTCTTCGTGGTGCTGATCTCCTTCTCGATGTCCTTCAGACGGGCCTTGTTCTTCACGCCGGCGGCGGCGTACACGTCCTCCGGGATGTTGGCGTCCTTCTGCTGCACACGCTCGTACAGCTCCCGGAGCGCGTCCAGCTTCTTGGAGTAGTCCACCGGCATTTGAGCTAGACACAGGCGGCGAAATAGGAAAGGATGCAAGGGAAACAAAAAAGGTGTGGGAGGAGGAGGGGGCAAGCCGGAACGGCGGGTCCCTCTGTAAACAAGTATGTATGTGTATGCGCGAGCCTGGCTTGGCGTGGCGGTGAACGAGAGCGAGAGGCGGATACGGTGGAGACCTTGTCATGCAGCGAGGCGAAGCCAAAAGAGGGCGGGGAGGAAACAAGTCTAGCGCAGCAGCGAAGGCATCTCGTGCACGCACGCGTACGCATGCATACGTTCGCATGCAGTGAGGAGAGATGGTAGAAGAGGCATCATGCAACGCAGTGCGATCGCACTCGCGACACCATGAAAGGTTTGTGGCTGAAAGAGAGGCTGCCTTGTTGTCGATGCCGAAGGGTAACTTGTTGACAGCGAGTTCGCGCCAGTTGCTCCCTCACTCACCTACCTACACGCGCACGCCTTCTACTGCACATGGGTAGCCACGAGGAAATCAAATTTGTTTGTGAATGACGCACACACACACAACGCTACAGACGACCGCATCGCTGGAGTTGCGCATACACCGTCAGATGCGCACAGTATAGAAGATGAACGACGCGGCCGAGGATGCACAAGAAGGGGCGTGCGTCCGGGGGAAAAGGCAGGGGGCGCTGAGAGCGGCAGCGGCCTTTAACATCTCTCGATCCTGTTTCTCCTTCCTCATTTCTTGTGCTCCATTCACTTCCGTGCCAGTCGACGAAACGCACACCATTCAGTGCTGCTGGCGCTTCTCGAGGAATTGAGGCAGCGGTGTAATACCGGTGTACGCCACAACTTCATCGTATTCCTTGGCAAGCATGTCCTCCCACGGCACATTGAGATACATGGGCACGGCGGGCTCACCGTGGCGGGAGCAAGGTGCGTTGCGAGAGGCCCACTCCCAATAGAGTCGCATGTGTGCCCACTGCGCTGCTGCCAGACGCGGTGCTCCACCCAGCAGCGAGAGCAACCCAAGAGGCAGGCCCGTGTGCTTCCACTCAAAGATCTTCACCGCCAGCTCCTCCTCTATCGAGCGACCACAACCGGTAATGATGTGCACAAAGTCGTGGCACTGCCTGTACCGCGTCATTACATACGCCAAAGTCGGATCAGCAATGTGCTTCACCGCCGTCCGCCCACTTGGCAGGAAATGGTTACGGTCCATATAGGCGGCATACCTGAAGCCGAAGGTGGACGGTGCGAGGCCGCGGCTGAACTCGAGCGCCTCATCGCCCACGACAGGCTGGTGCTTCAAAATGCTGCGGCCCCGCTGGTCAGCCATCATGCAGTTCTTCATGTTCTCCAGCGAATCGAGCGAGCTGAGCTCGCCCACAGCGGAGACGGCATCTGCATTCGTCGGATCGTGGATCGCCCTTAGGCTTTCAACTGCGAAGGCGGCGGTCCGATGGGCCAACGCAACACCAGTTGCAATAGGCGGCACCCACTGCATGGCGTGCGCACAGAGCAGACGATTTACCGCGCGCGCAAAGATGGCAGGGCTACGCCGCAAGTGCGCGCACTCACACAGACGTTTAGCGCGTGCGGTCTCGTGAAGCGTGTGTATGCAGCGACTCGGGCTGCAGTTGTTTTGTGCCGTGCAAGGGCTGTGCGGGCTCCCTGCAATGAGAGTAATTAGATGCTGGAAGACACGCCGGTGGCGAGGGGTGGAGGCCGTGGACCTTTCAGTCCGTGCGAGAGAGCTGCTATGAGTATGCTTAGCGCTTCACACCCGCTAAAGAAGGAAGGCAGCACACACGCGCAACATGGAGAAAGGAAGGACAGAGAGAGAACAGTGGGTGGGTAAGACGGGGCGAGACGGGTGCGTTGCACAATGTGCAGCGGCTCCGTCCTGTTGCAGCGCCGACCCCACGCGGGAGAACGCAAACGATAAAGGAAAGCGCGAGGTTCAGGTCGTCAGGAGGTGACCGGCAGTGCCTGCACGTGCGCCTGCATGGGTCTCGACAGCGCCTGCAAACGGGGTTGCTGATCAGGAACAGCGAGAAGTACACTTCGCTCGCTATTAGGGGTTCACTGCAGACGGAGCGAGAAGCGTGAGTGAGAGGAAAGCAAGAGCAATGCCTCTTCGTTCTCTCTTCCCACCAGCCATCCGGCCGGCGGTATCCTGAGGCACCTTCCAGTTGAGACAGAGCCCCCCTCCTTCCTCGCGATACAGGCGACCGCGGTTCGTCTCGTGTGGCCTTTCACTGCCTATGCGGCATGGCCGCGGCTGAGCAGGTTAACGCGCAAAACACACACGCACACAGTAACCAAAAGGCAACGGGGGATCAGGGGGACGGTCGCACAGGACAGGTGCGGCAGCGCAGAGACGACTGTGCGCACGAGGAGGCGCGCTGAAGATGGAGTCCCACACGGACAAGCAAACGACCTTCTCGAGAGCAGCGGCAGCGTTCTCGTCTGTCGTCGCACATACACGCACGCACATAATCTCGCGCGATTGCGTCAAGAGAGGACGAAGAGATAAAGAAACGCGGTTGGCATTGTGGGCGCTGCCCGCTGGCCGCATGTCCTTTTGCCTCATCCGTCCACACTTGGGGGCGGGGAGAGCACATTCCGCCGCGTCTTTTCTACACTCTCGGGCCCCAGTTATCCGTTAAGCAGACTTCTCGGCCAGAACCAGACCTTGTCCGATTCGCGGCGACGGGATTAATGTCGCCGGGAAACTGGTCGAGCACAATTCCAGCGTCTTCTTGTCCGGGAGAGAGCACACGCAGACACCCTGCTGCTCACAAGACGGGCCATGGGACATTCTTGCGCCGTCGCAAGTGCGCGTACACATATTGGTGAGAAACCCTCTCTTGTTGCACAGTCCGCGTAGACAGTGCCGTCTGTTCAAAACCACCTGGGGGAGGGGGGTGGGCGCAGTGAGCTGTCGGCGTGCCAGCTGCCTCACAAAAATGAGAGCTGGGAAGCTGCATGGCGACACGTTGACGGCAACACAATTCACGGTAAGACGCCATCTGCACTGCAAAACCAGAAGCACTGCATGAAATGGCGATGAAGCTGTGAGAACGCACCGTACAGGTTTGAGCGCTGAGAGGTGAACACCTTACAGCCGCATGTGTAGGTGCAACGAGCATGCTGTATAACGTCCAAATATGAATCTTGCCTTCGTCCAAAGGAAAGCAAACACGTCAAAAATGGCGAAGAGGGAGCACAACGCGCCTCCGCAGCGCCGTCCCGTCTTCGCTGGCGTATTCGATGAAAAGGGGGCCTGAAAAAAAAGGAGAATGGCTCCACCCACAGACAGAGCCAATATATATATATATATAAGGCGGGGCGGGGCGGGACGGGCGGCCGTTCTTGCCATCTCCTTCGGGGAGCTATGGTGTTTTGGGTGGACGACAACGCGCCACCACTTTCGCTGGACGCCCATCGTCTGCGCAACAGCCTAGATAAAGCGTAGGTGGAATGCGAGCGTCCCTAGCCGCCATGCATTTGAGCTTCTATGGCTGCGCGCACACACACACCTGACGTGTCTTCGCCCCGGCCTCATCGTCTCCCCTCCCTCCCCCCGTCCCCTGATTTTCATGTGAGCGTAAGTCACCCGTGATCCGTTGTGCCCAATCCTCCTTCGAAATACACTAGCAAGCTTGGCGAGACGCTCTAACGTTGCACGGCTGTGCATTACCCACACGCACACACCGTGTGTGATACCGGGAGAGCGAGAGGGGCATCCTCAAAGGTGGAGGCGGGATGGAAGCGAAAACATCGGTGAAGCGAAGCACGAGAAGATCGAAAAGCGCAGGTGAAAGTTACCATGGCGATAATGATGAGGGGGAGAGCGCGCGCTTGGTAGTGGAGGAGGCACCGAGTATCGAACCCGTCACAGCCAACACCATCACCTACTCATACAGATGCAATCGTAGCATCGGTTAAGCTTACACACGCGCGACGATTACATGCCACTGCTCCTCCATCCACCTCGGCTTGGCGACAGCCCAAGTAATACCGGGTGGATGGGAGGCAGCCATGCGGTGCATGGATCGATGAGTAGCTTTCCTATGCACGCCTAAAAGCCGCCACCGCCACCGACACCGACAGCTTCACCGCTGCCTCTCTCTCGTCTTCGCCGTCGCTGCGTGATGCGCGGGATGCCTGATGAGGTGACGACGCCGTCGACCTCGTCAAAGCCCATCGTGGTACGCCCGTTTTGCAGCTGGCGGTCGGCGAGCTACCAGTGCGCGATACGAAGCTGCAGGGGCACGCGTCGTCAGTGACCTGCTGACGCTGCCGTGCCCGCATCAATAGCAAGTATCTTGTGCGCGTTGGTGATGGTGGAGCGGCTCTAGCCAATGACGATAATCGTGCAGCTCTCGCAAAGGTTAGCGATGAGCTGATTGAAAACACGCTGCTTGCGCAGGAGTGCATGTGCGATAGCAATGCGCTGCCGCTGACCGCCGCTCCATCCCCCGCCTCACTCCCCGACGAATGTGCTGTAGCCATCCGAGAGTCCGACGATAAAGCTGTGTGCATTAACCGCCTTTGCCGCCGTCACGGCGGCCTCATGCGAGGCCTTCTCCAGTCCGTGGCTGATGTTGTCCTCAGCAGAACAGCTGAAGACTGCATGTCCTGGGCCACCACTGCGCACTGATGGTGCAGCCACTTGAAAAGAAGGTCGCGAATGTCTCGCCCGTCGACGAGAACGCACATCACCTGTGGCTCGTACATGCAGAGCATGGTGGTGGACTTGCCGCCGCCAGAGCCGCCGACGATGGCGGTGACGGAGCTGTGCGGAAACTCGCCGGAGATGCTGATCAAAACAATGCGGCCACGTCGCGCTTGGTGGTGCAAGCAGATGCAGTCTAGCACCCTTGACTCCACACCAGCGGTGGCGGTCTCACTGCCTTTCGTTGGGGCAAGATCGGTTTTCACCTCAAGCACGGTGAGCATGCACTCGGCCGCACCGATGCTTTTCCTGAGCTGGTTCAGTGCGCCGTTCAGCACCTGATATGCCGAGATCATCCAGCTGAAGTACAGCTAGAAGGTGGCCAGCTGGCCAGCGGCAACGTCGTGCGGCTGCGCCACGACGCTGTACCCGTCAAAGCCTAGCATCACTGCTGCTGAAGCCCAGCTCCAGAAGGCTTGTGGCGCAGAGCGTGCCGGAGAAGACAATGGCTTTGCGAGGTGTCTTGCTCAGTGTCGTGCCCATCGCTGCCACAAACTTCTCGTGCTCCTCGGCCGAGAAGGCGCAGCTGATGCGGATGCTCGAGAAGGCGTCGGTGGCTGTGCTGCTGCCCTGCGCCAGCGCGTCTCAGGCGCCGCGGTAGATGCAAGCCACCTACCGCGCGTACGTCCCGGTGGTGAGGATGATGGGTAAGACCATCATCTGCGTGATCATTGCACGCCGCCAGCAAGCAAGAAAGTACATCGGCATGGCCCCGATGGGCGTGTTGACCTTGGTCAGGGTCAAGCTCATGAGCATCTGAACTGGCTGCGCGGTCACCTAGACGCCATTCGCCATGCACGCCGTCAGCGATCCGACGGTGGTGCAGTCGCAGAAGCGCATGCAGGGGTAGATGAGCTTGGCCAAGAGGTGCTCACGGGTGCCCATGGTGAGGTTGCGTTTGACGAGGATGCTTCAGAAAGAGCGGGCGCTGCCGTCCAATGAAGGCAACTGCGCATCGCCGCCATGACGACCCCCCCTCTCTCCGAGGGCTTCTCCTTCGGGTACGTCGTCGTCCACGTCGAGGAGGCGTGAGATAGGGACCCGAATCCCGATCAGCACGACGAGGTACAAAGTCAGCACCACACGCAGGCCCTGCGCGCATGAGGCGCCCACTACGTGACGCGCCTCCAGCTAAACTCATCCCACTTGCCACATATTTTCGACTACCATGGGCGCCGCTATGCAGGCGACGTCGCCGGAGAAGGCGCTGCGAAGAAATATGTGAGGTCCCCACCACGATGACAGGATCATTGCATTTCGGTTGCCCACGCTGTGGCGACCACCACGCAGAGCGGACAGGATCAGAAAAGCACTCCCAAGACCCAAAAGAGACAGAGAGATGAGCCGTGAGCAGGGGAGCAAAGAACAGGCCACTCCGTCAGGAGACGAACGGAAGAGCGTTGTTCCCGGGCGTGTGATGAGATACGGAAGTGTGCGTGGGGCCCGTTGGATGGAGCGCATATGTCCAAGGCAGGAGAAGAACGCGCAGCGTGGAGGCCCAAGGAGGGAGCTTAGCCAAAGACACGACACTGTCAGACGCAGGCGTAAAGCACTGGTTCCATACTGCAGACATGAGCAGGCCACAAAGAGAGGATAGCAGCGCTGGCCGATGCGTCGACAGGTACGCGCGGATGAGCGTATCAATAGAAGGCAGGTCGCGGTCGGCCCTTCTCTGCGCGACCGGTGAGAGTGAGAGAGGAAGACCGTTGGAGAGAAGGAAGCAGGAGGAACGGTGGGACATCATGAGAGCGACATCTGGGCACCGTCCATATGCGGGTTGCCCACCATCAAGCGCACATCACTCACAGTCTCTACAAAAAGGCGTTGGCAATAACACGGATGCGAGGCAGCGGGAGACTGGGGTGCACTCACCGAATCGCCGACACAGCTCTATGGAGAGAAGGGAAAAGAGCAAGCGGGCATCATCATCACGCCAGCGTTGCCGGTGTGCACTGTTGTCTTCCACCCACCCCCTGACCGGAAGTGTAGCGAAGATGCGACAGAAAACAAACACCTCCATGGCGGGAAGCACACGTCTGCCCAAGCACATGGTAACACAAGTGGCAGTGCTTCAGCGGCCTCGATCGAGTCAGTTGTTAACGTTTTTACGGTGCAGCCCCTCCGTCATCGGCACCCGAAAGCACACCACGACGTGGTGACAAAAATGCGTGATGAGGCTGCAGCATCATCGATGATGGCCGTCTCAGACAACAACAACGCGGTCGGGGTAGAAGGGAGAGGCGGCGTCACGCACGATCCCCTTCTTGAGCAGGCAATGAGAGGAGAAATGGGAGGCGCAGCACTGTCCAAAGTGCAGCGTCCGCTGGGCACAGTGTCTAAAACGCGTCTCCGCGGCCAATACACAGCCACGGGGGGAGACCAAAGAGGAGGAGAGCATTAAGAAAGTAGGCTCATGCTTTGCCTCCACCGCTGCTGTGGCTCTTACTGTTACTCGACTGAAAGCCGCCGCCACTTCCCTTGTGGTTACTCGAAGTTCCGCCGTAGCGCCTGTTTTTGTTAGGAGGGCCACCGCGGTGGTTGCGCATGGACCTGTGCGACATCTTCCGCGACGAGTTGTGCACGCGGCCCACGCCTCCCTCAAAGTGCCCATGCGGCGCGGGACCCCCGCTCATCTGATGTACACCGTAGAACGGGGTCGCGTGTGCGTATGGCATGTCATACGCCTCTTCGTCGCCTGGATAGTACCCGAACGGGTCCCCATTTTCCTCGGAAGAGCCATCGAAGTACGGCTCCTCCTCCATCATCTCATACAGCTCAAACGGCACTTCATCCGGCGACTCGGCATGGTAGAAGGGCCCGTGTCCCCCATGATAGCGGTGCCGCTTTGCGTGGTGCGGCTTCGCCCCTTTGCGCCGCTGCGGCTGATTGTCGCTGCTCCACCGGTTGAACTCCTCCAACACCGCCGCTGCGCTCTCCTTCCCGAGGGCGTTGGCAATGAACTCGAAGCTCTTGCCATCTTGGTACATGTTCACCATCGCCTTCACCTGCTCCTCAGGCCAGGTCGTGGAGGACGAGCTCTTCTTTCCAGCATGTGACTGCCTACCGTCACAGCTGCCGGACGACTGCCGCGGTCTGGCCGAGGCATTACCGCGCGGTGGTCGCCATCGGTCGTTGGCGCGGTAAAACGCCTCCACGTGCATGTTTCGGACAAAGCCGTCCTCCTCGTTTTGCCGTCGCATCTCTTCCCACATGAGCTCGTACATGAGGGGGTCCATGTCTTCATACCACGGCTGATACGCACTGTCCTGCTTTGAGTAGTAGGAGGAGGACGAGGAGTCGGATGCCCCACTTGCGTTTGGCGCGCGCGTAGCCTCGAAGAGCCGCCTGCCCGCCTGATGAAACTGCTTCACCGTGTTGTAGGCGTTGTTAATGTCCGTCATGCGGTTCGTGCTAGAAGCCGCAGAGGAGTTCGACACGTCTGGATGATGCTCCTTGGCGAGGTCTCCGTAGCGCTTCTTCACATCGGTCAAAGTGGCCGAGGCGTGCACCCCAAGTACTTTGTACGCCTTGCGCACATCGTCCTCCGTCGGAACCGTCGCGCAGTGCCGGCACGCCGAAAATGCGAGGGAACCAGGCAGAGACTGGCACGCACGATTAACGAGACGCACGCGCCACCGGCGGATGCCGTGCATGATGGCAGGCGTGCCGGATAGTAAAACACGTCGTGCCACGCTCTTGTGGGAGCTCGCTCTTTCTCTTGGCTCTCGTCTAAAAGAGGGGTCGCAGCCGGACAGCAACGGCGGGTGGCTACGGAAAGCGTATGGGTGTATATGTGTCGGTGTGTGCGACAGTGCGTCTACAAAGGAGGATGTGGACGCTGCTGCAGCCAACGGAAACAAGCGCACCGTAGCAGCTCCTTCTCCGTTGACTTGACAGCAATAGAAGAAGGCTGCGGCGGAGCAGTCGCGAGCGCACACGCCAACACGCTCCAACCACTGTCACCTCCGCCACGTGTTTCGAACGGTCAAGACTCTCGCTGATGGCACGAGTGGCGAATCGGTAGCATAGAATATCACGTGTCGTGTGGGTCGTAAGAGCAGTGCGAAGGACGGGGAGAAGGTTGTGGAGGTGGAGACGCAGCCTGTGCGGGGCTTATCTAAGAGAAAAAGCAAGAGGTCGGCAGAATTGAGCCCCAACGGGAGCATCATATTGTGTTCCACATTCCTGCACAGTGCGCGGCTCGAAGCGCTGCTTTGGTCGGTTTCTCGTCTTGTTGTACCGCTCTTTTTGTCTTCGGTATTCAGTGGAGTGGCACCGCCTGCGGCGCGCGCGCCACCAAAGAGGAAGCGAGCAAACACACGCAAGGGAGAACAATGAGGGAAAGGTGAGGCTGACGGCAAAGCCCAAGAGCAGCGGCAGCGCCACTCAGCGTCACTGCGGTTTTGCACATGTGTGAGAGCACGGGCAGGCCGGAGTGTGAGCTTGAGAGAAGAGGCGCAGCGCTACAGCGCTCACGAGCTCTCTTCCCTCAATCGCACGAGAACGAGCCCTCCCTCCCCCGCCATGGCCATTGCAAGTGCGCGTTCGACTCGTCAGCGAAGAGCGCGACTGCGGTCGCATTACTAAAGGTCCTCATCCAGCTTGTTCTGTGTTGAGTCGAGGTATTCTGACATCTTGGCGTCCAGGAAGACAACGGACTTGTAGCCGCGCGCCGCTAGGTAGGTAGCGGCCGAGGAGGCCCGGACCTGATTTAAGGCGTACACGAGAATGCGGTCTTTCTTGTGTGGCTTACGCACGCCGTACTTTCTCTGAAAGGCCGACTCCCGCATCTGCATAGCGTCGTAGAAGTCGCGAAAGTAGATCACTAGCGCGTGTGGAAGCGGCCGCACGGCCTGCACCTCGAATTCCTCACGTACATCCAGCAGGTACACCCCGTTCGCGCTGCCGGCCTGGAGCGCGCGCACGACCGCCTGGGCCTCGTACACATTGAAGGCGTGTGTAAATTCTGGCAGCGACATCGCAACGAAACAGAAGTGACTTAGCTATCACGCAAAACAGTCTTATCGTGCGGCGCGTAGATAGTCTGGGAGATGGCAGCTCTATAAGAGCAGAAGAGCAAGAACGACTCTTTCTGCGCCGATGTCTTGCAGATGCGCGCACCCCAGAGCAAGGGCAAGTGTACGTACAGTGCGCGCCGCGAGGGAGAGGGCGCGGCTGCGGTCACCTCTGTTGCGATGACGGAGTGCGTTCTCAAGGTGGTAAATAAAAGAAAGATGGAGAGGAGGAGCGCGAGGAAGCATGAAGCCCAGGCAGACGCGGCGTCTCGAGGGACCAACACGAAGGCAAGCAGCTACGAAGAGGGACGTGACAAAAATGAAGCGGGCATATGGGCAGGAGCGCAGGGGGACGCCATTCATGGATGCCACGAGTGTTGGCAAGCAGCTTGAGGGTACCGTGCAGCACTGGTATACAATGGGTAGGTGTGCGCGACTCCTTTGCAGTAGCCCGCGGGGCGCAGATGTTGCACACAAATCAGGCAACGCGTCGCTACCTTTTCTTTTCCTTGTTCAGGAGGTGCCGTCCGAGTGAGAGGCGCTGTAACGATCGTAAGAACAGCTGAATCGAGTGATCCTGCACACGGTAACGAAATAATCGTCCGTCCAATCTCCTTCACTTGAGTGGAGTATGCAAAGACTCTGGCGCCGCCGCAGAGGTGCTGGGGGTGCCGTATGCATGGTACCACTGAGCCCAGCTGCCGGAGAAATTGCCGACGTTTTCAAAGCCAAGTTCCTCTGCGATCTCGCAGGCGATGGCAGAGCGGACGCCGTGGGCGCAGTAGAGCACCATCTGAGTCACTCCTTGGACGGGGCGAGCACCGCCGAAGAAGAACTCGAATTCATCATCCTCGAGGATACCGTCCTGGCTGAGAACATCCCGCAGAACCGGTAGCGGAACATTAATGGCAGAAGGAATCATCCCCGTCGCCGCGACCTCGGCCGTCGATCTAACGTCGATGAGTTGGATGTTGCGGACAGCATCACTACAACTCTGCTTCGCTTTTACAATCTTCGCCACCTGGTCGATGCTCAAGCACCGGCATAAACACCAAGTTCGTCTAATCATCGTCCACCGGCGCTGAAACCAGTAGCGTGCACGCGAACGATGTTAAGGAGACGATTGTCTGCCTGACGCTACCCAAGCACATGCTCTGAGCGGCGGAGAACGCCGCAGATCAGGGGAAGCGCGCAAGGGGATAGGCTGAGAGACACAAAAGAAGGGCAAACAACAGCGCTGATCCCCTTGCGGACACGAGCCGCCATCAGGTAAGGCCAGTTAAGTGATGGCGCGAAATGCACTGCCCAAGTTAAACTAGCGCACAAACAACGGAAGCACATAATGAATAACAAGCAGAGAGAGGCGTAGCGAGGAAGTGATGAGGAGTGCAGCACACCGAGCAGAACAAGAGACGACAAGTGCGGTGCGCTGTCCACCATGTATCGACCGCAACCCACCAGGGAGCGGTACTAATCAACACCAGCAGGGCCGCAAGCGAGGCAGCGTTGCAGCCGATGAGCTATCTAGAGATTGGAGGGAGGATTACGTCTACCCGCGGATGCGCAAACGTCTCCTTTCGCGCCTCGGTGCGTCAGGGAGCACTACCATGAATGGCACCGCGCAGTCAATGCCTTGCATGCCTTCTTCTCACGGGAATCGCTCTTGCATATCCGCTGACATCGGCTGGGTCAACATGGCACCCGAAAAAGAAAAAGAGGCAGAAAAACCAGAGCGGCAGCACCGCTGCCGCAGCGTACGTGGCAGCACGACGGAGATGAGGAGAGGCGTGACGACTAAGCGGCAAGCAACGCTGTTGACGAAACAGAGAGCAAAATAATAAGCGATATCTCTCATGCCACCTTGACATTGCCAGCTGCAGCACCGCGCGTGTGGATCTACCCCCGCGTGGTGCCGGCGTCGAGAAGGTGTTAGTAGGTGCATGAGGGCTAGCTATCACAATCAGCCAATACCACGGAGCGTGATGGCTAGCGAAGGGGCAGTGAAGCGCCAGTTCGCCTATGCTGCGCACTTTTCTTGCTCCGACCACTCCGCCCAGCTGCCGGGGTACACATCGACGTTTGTGTAGCCACTGGAATGAAGCGCGGCAGCCGCCCTCTCCGCGCGCATGCCGCGAAGGCAGTAAGTCACAACATGGTCTGAAACCTCCGGCTTGGGTGCGCTGTACTTCTTCTTGAACTCGTCGGCCGTCAGCTGAAGCGCGGTCTCCAGCTGGTCGAGAGGGACATGGACAGAGGCCGGGATGGCGCCCTCTGCCACTTCATCGGCGTTACGCACGTCCAAAATGCACATGTGCAGATCGCCCGACAGCTTCTTCGCCACCAGCGCCTTCATGGCTGCGTAAGTCAGACGCTGCATCATCAAATGCGCAGGAGGCAGTCCTTTCGTCAAGACGCAGAGCGATGCAGTGCAAGGGTTGGTGTGGTGATGATGGGGGAAAAACTGAGGAAGATACCGCGCGTAAGGTAGTGCCACGGCAACACAAAACAGCGTATGTGTGCGTGCACCACCAAAAAGGAGAGGACAGGAAAGAGGTGAAGAGAGATACAGCTGCAGGTCAAGCAGCAGCCGTCACATAATTTGTACGTGCCCGTGGCGCTTTCAGATTCCGCTGCCGACGTTGTCAAAAACCTCTCAAACTGGGGCGCATGAAGCGCAACGTTGAGAGCAACGCGGTCTCCGCCGCTCATGTTCTATGTGTGTGGGGAGGGGGAGGGGGAGGGGGATATGGGGGAGGGATCACAAGCTTGAGGAAAGGGCAAGGATTAGCTCGCCCGGCAAACGGTCACATCCACGCCCCCCCCATTTTCTCTCCCCGCCATCCTCTCTTTGGCCGCGGGTGCTTCGATAGCACGCCTTGGACTCTGGCACAGGGTTTGTTTGTGCGTGTGTCAGGGGTGTGGCTAGGCACGAAAGGGAGTCAGTACGCGACAGTGCTCGCTAGAGTGCCCACGCACATACGCACGCAAAAACGCACGGGCGCGCAAGCACTTCCTCAACCAATGCATGCTCAGGCACACAGACAGGTGAAGAAAGAAGCTTTTCTCCCTCCGATGCGTTGCGTAGCATCACGTCACGGGTGCGTCCTCTGACGAGGACACTCCGCTGCGACGACGAGTGAAAATGAGTCGCACAAGTGTATGGATGGACACAAAACCGTCAGAGTGGAGTGAAGGGGGGGGGAGGAGGAGGCAGAAAACGATAGGTCCCCCATCACGGGCACCTCCAAAGCACCTGCTGCACGGGATAATACCCTCCCTCGTTCCTCTCCCATAATCCACAGACATCCATGAAGAAATACACTGCTATGAGAACGCTTTCCGAATCCTCAGACCGCGCACCACATCTATGTAGAGAGATAACGCTTTTCAGCATGACGTTCTTCCACGAACAAGTCAACAAGTATGCGCATACACACAACAGCAGTTTTCCTACCTCTGCTTCACTGCGGCTATGTCCAGGAGCCCGGATAACGAATACTGTTTCCTGTTGTGCAGCCCACACTGCGATGTCACTGCATACACTTCAGGCAAGGTCCAGGATGAGGCTCGACAACGCCGCATCGCAGCAAACGAAGAAAAAGGCAGTGTGTGGATGCGTGGATCAGTTGAATCGTCGACCCGATTCGTAGGGGACTGGTGCGAACATCATCATGACCGCACGTGTCTCTTTGGCACGACGCCAGCCCAGACATTTCCGCCGACACCAAGAGCCCGCAGATGTACCTGAAGGCACGCCGGAGGCTGCATGGCTTTCCCAGAAAGAGTGGGCACGGGACCCTGATACCACACTGAGGTGGCCGGCATCATCGGGGTCTATGCAGCGTAAGGCGAGCGCGTACAGCTCAGATATAGCTTCGGGGAGAATATGCACACAAACGTATTTCCTGCGACTGCGAGGCCATTCCGCGCATCGGAGAACAAACGCTCTGCATTCAGCGGGGCGGAGCGGGAGCCACGACGTGGACGGTCGTGTTCAGCGGCGAGCCTTGCAGCTTGTAACGCGCACAGCACACCGTGGGGATAAGAGACTCCAGTTCTCCTTTGGTGCGCACGCGTGCCGCTTTCGTCCCGTAACTCACCCGGTGCAGCTGCTGGAAGAATAATGGTGCGACCGCGTCGTAGTCGCAGCGAACGGAACACTTGAGGGTGTAGTATTGTCGGCATTGCACGTCCGTCTCCACCACAAATACACAGCCGGAACAGAGCGCTGCAGAGCGCCTGATATACGCCGAGGCCAGCACGTCGTCTGGGATGCAGCTCAAGACATGCTGCAGCACCACAAAGTCGCACATGTCCGTAGGCAGCCTGCTATGGAAGGCAAAGCGGATCTCGATATTGTCATGCGTGACGCTGTCAGGCAGCTGCAGGTTGCGCTGCGCAGCGGCTAGGACACGATGCACAGCCGGGCTGCTCATCAAACGCTCCCACTCGCATGAACATCTCACCGTCTCCGACACCTCCAGCTTGCAGTCCACACAATCCACCTTGCTTTGCGGGTCGGGCAGCACAACGAGCACTCGCACCACTCCTTCCCTAGTTGGCAGCTCGCCACTGCGCACGTTCTTCGTTATCTCCTTTGCGTGAAGCGCAGGCGGCACCCACTTGTGTTGGGCGTAATCAAACACGCAGTCCTCAGTTTGATAGTCGAATGAGTCGTTGGTCAGCCAGTTCGCTCGCTTTTCGTGTGCGCCGGACGACATGCCGTGGCGGCGTGCCTCCTCAATGCGCTGCTTGCGCTCCATTCTGCGCTTCTGCTCCTCGGGAGGCATGTCTTTGAAGTATCGCGTGCCGCCAAAGTTGAAGTCCTTCAGCTTCACGTTGAGCTTGCGAAGCGACATGGCGACGTGCGGCATGTTTAGCTCCTCCGCGCACGCCGCATTCAGGTGCACGGCGTACATGGTCCAGAAAGCCTGCTCTTCCTTTGGCAGAGCCGCCTCCTTGCCCAGAAGGCCGAGCATAACTTGCTTCCCCACCTCGCAGAGGTCGAAAAAAGCCGAGTTCATCTCGGACTGGTTCCTCCACAAGAAGTCTTTGCGCTCGGGGTTGAGGGCCAGCATGTGCGTCCATTCCCTGCCTACCAGCTCCAACCACTTGCCGCGTGCCTGCTTCCACATGTCCAGCAGCTGCGCGCTGATGAAGTGGGAGAGGAACTCGCTGTTGAGGTACTTCTTCTTTTCTACTGCCGTGGACACCATAAGATTCGTCTCGCTGAACCCACCCAGACGCGAGAGCGGCCTGGACGCGCTGTCACTGTTGGCCTTCAGCTTCTCCTCCTCTCCACGCAGTGGGATGCCGTCAGAGGTTGACAGCGGTTCCCCAAACATAACCTCAGCCAGCCGACTCCCATCCGCCGTCATGGCGTCGTGAACGCATTGTGCCTCCGATGCGCAGTGCTGCAGGCAATGCGCCACCATCGGTACCCAAAACGGCGAGAGAAAGATAGGGTACACAGGGGATGGACGGTTCAGGTTTGTGCCATTCTCCTTCACCCTCACGTTGCTCACCACTGGAGTGAAGCTGGTGTCCTGCTTGGACTTCTCCAACCGGCGCCGGTACTCGGCGTAGCTTGCTGGCTCACCGAGGGCGGCCCGGTAGTAGAATACGCAGGTAAGTCGCTTCCAGTCCTCCCCTGAGAACGACAGCTCCACCTCCGTGTTTGAGTGGAAGTGGTGCGAGTCGAATATCATCACATCGCGCGGCTGCATGAGCACGTTAATGCCGAAGTCGTCGAAAGCAAGGGCCAGCCCTTTGAACTGCCCGTCAAGGCAAGCAATGCAGCTGTAGCCACCGTCAAAATCGCCGACGTCGGTATGAGAGGCTGTGCGGAAGCGGGAGTTGATGGTAAGCGTGGAGAACGGGGTTCCGTGAATACGCACAACATCCGGAATGGCGTCGTTTTGTGCTTTCCACCGCTCCGGCGCGACATGCCTGTAGAGCTCGCTGACGTAATCGACGACAGGGAAGACCGCCGGCCACGCTGCCTCGTGTTCATATGTGAAGGACGTTTTGCGTGACTTCAGCTCCACCGGTGAGCCCCGGTAGTCGAAGTAGCCAGCAATACCGCTCAAGGGCGACTCTCCGCCAAACATCATGCTCCGAAGCGAGGTGCGCACGGCAGCGGATGCGAGCAGCTCCGACGCCATGGATGCCGCGTACTTTGGTAGGGCTTCTCGCAGCACAACACCAATGATTTGCCCGCGACCATCTTTGATGGTACCGCTATCGTAAAAGTCGATCGCAGAGTGCACGTTGTCGTAAAAGGGGTGTGACTTGACGGCTTCCGCGTAGCTCTCTGCCACTTCCTCCGGCGTCCGTGTCTCCCTGGCGGTCGGAAAGTCAAAGATGTCTAGTTTGACCTTCTTTGGGTCAGGCTCCATGGCTAATCAGTCGCCGAGAATCCGGCGCCAATTGCACAAAACTCGAAGCCGTGGCGCACGTGTGTTTTCGAGCTGCAGAGCAGCGCCATCTTAGCAGAGTTTAGCGCAGTAAAGAGAAGGGGAAGCGATTACTGCGAGCAGCAATGGCGACACAGTTGAGAAGGTCTGGAAGGTATGAGAGGTCAGCAAGCAGACAGCTCAACGTCTGAAAGACAAGCGCGCAGAGACTTCCCGAAATGCGACTGGCAGCACACCTAAAAGAGAAGAGCATACAACACAACCGAAAGCGGACGTGGGCGAATAAATAACGAAAGGCAGACAGAGATAGAGAGAAAACTGGGGCATCGCAGAGACGGACAGAACCGCCACAAGCATATAGCTCAAGGACAGAGAGGCGTCTCAATACGCAATGCTTCACACGCATGCGTGCGCCAAGGCTTCACTAGCTACTCGGAGGTAGTTGCACCGCACACCCATACATCCACAAAAGAACGAAAAAGATCGTGCGCCCCCCCCCTCCCAGCGTCTGGTAAAGCTTTCACCCGCGATTGCGTCATGTGCTCTCAATGAATGCTGCGCGACGAAAGCAATCGGAATCACGGAAAGCGAGACGAGGAGCCAGAAAGGGGCACAACCGGTGCGATCCGCAAGACTTGGCTCAGGTTTAAGGGCCAATGTGCACACACGCCCATCTGTTACAGACAGGAACATAGCAACCCAGCCCCTTCCTTGTCGAAGACCGTTGCCATTCCTGTTTTCATCAGTTTCTTCGTTGACGCGTCTGTGCAGGCGCCACTGAAACGTATGCACGCATGAGCAGTCCCACAAAAACGCCCACGGTTTCCACTGCTGTGCGCTTCTCGTGTCTTTCGTCCACCGTTGCGGTTTTCGTTTTCTTTTTGGAGCATATCTCACGGAACCGCGCGCGGAGAGATGGGTGTGAAGTGGATCGGAAAGGGAGGTGGAGTGTACATGGCGTCGCCTTCACATTAAGCGAAAGCAAGAACGAGAGGCGAACAATGCAGAAAAGAACCACTTGTCTGAAAACTGCGCATGCCCACTTTTACTCGGATTCATGCCTCTTTCTCCCGACAACACATTGCCCTGCACGCGCCACTGACCCCTTCAAGGACGAAAGATAAAGAACGAGCAAATGGCAACGAGCGCCAGTACCACCGCGATGCCGAAGTAGTTGTTCGCTGCCTTAATGGAGGCCTGCTGAACCTTTTCCGCATCGTCTGGGTGCACGTCACCGATGTAGTACTGTGCGAGCTCCTCCACGGCGCTCTCTGAGTGGCCAACAGCGTTGAAGTCGCTCGTGCCATCCTTGCCCGCTACGCTGAGAAGCGTGTCGACACCTCCCGGGTGTTGATCCACAAACTTTGTGATGTCATACACCTTTAAATCCTTGATGAACCACAGGTCATTTTCCGTGATGTGCTTCTCCACCTCACTCAAGTGAATGTAATTGGAGGTCATTGTCACAAAAGACCGGTCGGAGGAAGGGCCGAATCCTGCACGCGTCAAAGGCAGAGTTCTTTGTGTAAGTTATAAGGTTCGCTTGGCAAAACAAGAGCGGAACGGGCAAGCGAAAAGCAACGAAGACCTAGACAGTATGCAAGATTGATGAAAGACAGATATTATGATAATTTCAGATGCAGCTGTGTAAAGGGAACGCATAATAAAACGCCGCCGAAAATTGAGGAGATACGGAGAACACACCGCTCTCAGATGCGCAGATAAGGGCGTACGTTGCACGTACAACAACACAGGGAAAGCGCGTACACAAACATCCACGATTACAGAAAGGTAGGAGGTTAGAAGCAGTGTAGGATGTGGTCAGCCATCGATCATAACGACGAGAACATTGGGAGAGAAAACGAGAAAGAACAACAGCGTCAGTGCCTCACACAGCACTCCCAGTACGCTTACCTACGCAAAGCGCCTCACCACCGCGCTACTTCGTGGTCCCGGAACCGCCACGCGCAGGAAGAGAGGCAGCGGCTCCACATTTGAGCCGCCATAACGATCACGAGAAAACTTCGTTGACCAGCGACCGCTGCGGCGAGCAAACTTACGTTCCCTCTCCTAGTTTTGCTTCCACGCCCTCTCGGACACAGACGGTCTGCGCACTGGGGCTGTCTTTCGCGTGTCTCCGAAGCGAGACGATATCCATCGGCTCTATTGAGGGCCTTTGAGGTCGCATCAGAGAAAGAGAGTAACTCCACGTCCACTTTCCGTATTGGCAGCTTTTGATGTTTTTCTTTCATGAGGACGTCGCGTGCACTGCGCACAACGCCTGCTTGGTGCCCTTCCGCTCTTCTCCGCTAAGAGCTTCTGCGGTGCGCCGCACAAAACACATTGTGGTGTTTCTGAAAGTGGTGCTAAGGAGCGTCTCAGAGGAAGGACAAGCGGGGAGGTGGAGGGGATCAGATGAACGCGGGCCGCGTGAGTAGATCCACACGGAGAGCAAACAAAACGAAACAAAGAAAAATCTCAGCAGGACAAACCACACATGCAAACGCCTCCGGTGCTTTCGGACTTGGCCGCCAAGACTATGATTTCCAAAGAAGAATGGCGGCGTCGCCACGAGGACAACAACCGAATTAGAGAAGATAAAACGGGGTTTAACTGCAAAAGAGTGGGCTGTGCTTCGCGTGACGATGAAAGCATGCTTCACAGCGACCACTGTGACGATGGGTTCAACTGCACGCCAACGCAGTTGGCTCTCCTTTCGCTAAACGTTCTACGAGTGTTTCCTCCACTGTATTACAGCAGAGTCCGAAGGACACAGCAGAAGCAGATGCCGATAAGGATAAAGACGACGACGATCCCGGCCACGCTGCATTGTGTCCCTGTAAAGACTCCTTCAGCTGCCACACATCATCAGGGTGGAAATTGCCGATACAGTGCTTCTCCATCTCCTTGGCGGAGTCAGAGTCGCCGACGGACTTGAAGCCGTTGGACGCATCTCTGCCGGCGACTGTGAGGAGGATTCTGGGGCCGACAGGATGCTCCTCGGCAAACGACGTGACGTTGTACACGTGACAGTCCACGATGAACCACAGATCGTCCAACTTGTGCTTCTCAATGTAAACAAAGCGGAAGCACTTGGTAGACATGATGCAAGGCTGTTATGTTGGCTGGATGGTCTTCTACGTGTCTTGCGGCTTGGAGCAATGCAGAGAGGCGAGAAGAAAGAGGATTTGGAAGAGTTAAACCAGTTCATCGAGACACTAACGGTGAGTAGGGTACACCGTGGCGCACTACAGCTGCTGTCCTTGACTTCCCGATGTAGCAGACGGCTGGAGACGGAAGCCACCTGGCCACCAAGCCGCTTTGCTAGAGCGGTATCCACATGACCCGCGCACTTTCAAGGTACTCCAATAATGGAGATCTAGGCCGCCCCGACTGCCTTTGTTTTCCTCACTGGAATTTGTAATACACTTGCTCCGTTGCTGATGTCATCTTTCGTCAAGTCTCCCTGAGCCAAATAAGAGGAGGAGGGAGAGCACGAAACTCCCTCACGCACCTCTGAAGATTTCTCCAAGAGGCACCAACCAACGAACCTGTCACTACACTGATGATTAATGCTTGTTACCTATTGCGGGCTCGAATAGCCTGCAGAATCGTCCGGAACCCGACAAAGCCCACGCAGTGGGTGGTGGCACGACTCCTCAACAGATCTTCCTTGTACCCTTGGTACGGCAGCGGCTTAGGTAAGCCTGCCTCTTCGTGAAGCCGGCACTCCACTGCGTACAGATCAGGATTCATGCGGCCATTTAGTACATCCTTCGGTACAAGCTCACTAATTCCCAAGGCCTGGCGCTTCGCGTCGCGCTCCTTCTTCTGCTTCCGAAAGACGCGCATCTCCACCTTCGACAAATTCGAGTTCAGATCATTAATGCACGCCTTCATTCGACGCTCACGAATGCTTTTTCGAGCACGCCGCACAAGCTTCATGGCTACAGCGTTGGCGACACACGCGATGATAAGAAAAGCGGAAAGGTCGAGAAGACACCGTACCCGATGAAGCAGACTAAGGGAACCGGGTAGGAGTTGCACGTTACTGGTGCCGCGAAAGTGTCTGTGCTGAGTGGGGTAGTCGTTCACGGACGAGTACGCACGTGTGTATACAACACGAAACAAACAAAAAACGATGGATTTGGCGAGGGAATGAAGTGCATTACGAAGGTGGCATTTCAGGCGTGACAGAGTATTGACTACATTCAAACGTGTGCAGCAGCATACGCGTCCGTACCGGAATGCGCCCCAAGTCGCCCTGTGAACGCGCAGCCGCCGCTTTGAGAAAAAGCAGAAACGAAAAATAACAGCGATAAGCTCATCTGAGAACGCGCGAAGCTGTAATTAACACTATCGCTGCAGTCTGCCTCTCCTTCTTTTCGTTCTTTCAAGAATGAAACATCGTGGAGAATCATCATGAAACACCTCTCTGTGGTGAGGGAGTTCTGTACATGGCTGAAGCGAAAACAAAGTAAGAAACCGCAGCACCGCACCAGTAAGACAAGGAGAAGCGCCTGATACTTGCAAAAGGCTATCCTCACTCAATCGCAGGGCTACTTCTCTACTGGTCTCGGTAGAGAAACGACAGCCGATACACACGTACACACATGCGTAGACGCATACGCGCGTGCCTGCGCCAAGGAAAGAGAAACACGCCAAAGCAAAGCGACTGTACCACACTTTACATAACGCTGACACGCTCCTCGTTGGGCGGAGAATCGTGAAGTGCACGGCAGCCTCAGCAAAAAAAAAGAAACTCAAAGCAGAGAGGAACGACTGAGCAATGCATCAGCATCCCACGAACCTTCCCTGCGGGCCTCAGTTCTGCTTTGGCGACTTCGACACGCGGGTTCGCACGAAGCGAACGTACGGTTTCGGCACAGGAAACGCGTCGAACTGCTTGCACAGCTGCCGGTAGCGGCGCGCACTACATGCAATCTTGGCATCGTACAGGTGCTCGATGTAGTCAACTTCCAGCCGTGAGGTTCCAAAGAGCGGTCGCTGGCGGAACTGCCACGTCAGACTGCGCAAGGAGAGCGCGTTGAGCCACTGACTAAGGAGAAGCCTGTCCCCTGCGTCGGACGCCTTGAACTGCACCTCCACACCACCGGCAGTCACTCGGACCTCAAATGCCAAAGTGCACGCGGAAGGGCGGCACTTCTCCAGCGCATCCGTAACATCCTCAACTTGAATCCCATCAATTCCTTTGTTGTGATGGGTTAAGAGAATGCAAATTGTGTTGGCAAAGACAAGATCGCTAACTGTAACACCCTCCAGGAAGTCTCGGAAGAGGGAAAACATATCGCTCTGCACCTTCGCGCTGCCAACGCCAAATGTCACTTGCGCCTTCACCTTCTGTGTTTCCCGTTCGCGACGCCGACGATCCCTCGCCTCGGCGTCCATGACAATATCGCGCACAGGCACCAACTCCGCGACAAAGGGAACATGCCGATCTAACTCGTCACGCAGCGGCCGGCAGCACTCGGGAGAGCAGTAGCGTTGCAGCTTCCCAACCACATACGACGCAAACGACTTCCAGTCCCGCTCATTCGCAGCTGTTTCAATGCCACCGGAGAGAATAGCATACTTGAAAGTGGCCGATACCTTCGGCAGCTGTCCATTAAAAGCTTTTACGAGGATCAGTGACAGGAGCTCTCGTTGCTGCGGCCGGTAAGGCACCCGGAACGTGTTTCCGGTACTGCTGGCGAGGCACGCCATGCCACACGAGTACGGCGTCACCGGCTGGAGGTCGACCGCGACGACGCATTGCAGGCCTAGTGGTGGGGCCTGTCGGTGCAGCGCAGCCCCGATGACATCCTCCACATCCACCACGGTCGTGGCGAAGGGCTCAATCATGTGCGACTCGCACGGGTAGACGTAGCTCTGTGCGCCGCCTTCAGGCCCCTTCGCTTTGTAGCGCTCCTCGTACTCCCGTGTGACGGCGACTGCACATCGCAGCTCACGCGACAGCAGCTGGTTCATCGTTTCCCACTCGCCAACAAGGTTGTCCCGCGCACACGACTCCTCCTGCTCCATTTGCTGGCAGTGAGAGCGTAGTGCACTTTCAAATTCACGCTGCTCAAGCTCGACCTCCTCCGCCGTCTTCTTCTTCGGCCGAGCAGTCGCAGAAGCCTTCTTCGCTTTTTTCTTCGGCTTCTTGGCTGGCACCCTGGCCTTCTCCTCCTCCATTTGCGCCATTAGCTGACGGAACGCGCCGCTTTCGCCGCTTTCCAAGGTTGCCCGCTGCGCCTGCTCCTCGATGTACACTGCCAACGACTCTAACCCAAAGACCGGTGGCTGACGAAGGCCCAGTGCACCACCGTAGCCGCTAACGTAGATGAAGTTGGACTTCGTCGTATCTGTCTGCGAGACGGCACGTAGCATCGTTGCCATGTCGGGGTCCTCCAGCGTCGTCACCTCGTAGCCTTGCTGTCGGAGCGCCTCCTCGAGCGGTCTTGTGTCGCCGTCGATGGCCGGCACGCCGGGACACCGCGGATGATGCAACGTTATGAGCAGTGCGCATAGCGACCCCTTCGTCTTGACGGCCGCATTCATACGAAGCGTGCGGATTTCCTCCACCTTTCGGTCGTTCAAGCTGCGCTGCTCGCTTCGCCGCGCGGCCTCGCGCTTCCCTAGGCAGCCACGCCAGTTTCGCTGAATCAACAGAGCAGCGTTCTCGCGCACGCCGTCAAACAGCTTCTTGTTGAAGAGAGAGACAGCTGCCGCTTCGTTCGCCGACATATGCGGGCGTACGCGCTGAATCAGATGCAGCGTCGAGCCGAATTCAGCATTCAGCAGATGCGCGTGAAGCACCGCAGGCAAGAACCACGGTCGTCCGCTGTTCTGCAGGCTGCGAATGATGTCGTCGGTGAGTACGGACCTGGGCCCGGAATTCAGCGGCCCCAACTTGGCAGTAACGTACGGCTTCAACGTGTCGCTGAGGAGCACCGACTCCGCACCTTCGATCATGCGATTCAGCATGAGCTCGCGCCGGCCCCGCATTCCCTCGACCATGTACGGGTAGTGCCACCTCAGCATGTTGCAGTCGTACACCGCGTCAGCCGGCCGCTCAGGCTCGCGGATGTGAAGTACGGAAGCAAGGCAGTCACCGATGCGCACGGTGATCAGCAAGTGCCCCCGCGGCGCAGTTGCCCTCAGTACTGTGTTGATGGATTCCTCCAGCCGCGTCACACTGTCGAATGCGTGGTAGCACTCCGCAGAAAGTCCGTACCACGACCTCCACTGCGTCTCTGTGTGTTCAGGGAGAATGTGCGGTGTGCGCTCGAGCTCACGGAACTTCCCGGACAGCACGTCATACAGCGTCTCGCGCGCAATGTTCTCCTCGTCGAACGTGCACGTGAACACCACCGCCGCAACGGAAACGTCGTTGCTCTTAAAGATCCGCATGTCAGGCAAGGCGCCGTGATCGAGGTCTTGGGACTTGTCGGCGGGGCCGGGAATCCAAACCACGTCGTTGCGGCGCACGACGTTCGTCGCGGAGCTGATGAGCAGCCCGTGGTTGTGGTGATGAGAGCGGTCCTGCAGCACGTAAGCGCCGGGACCCTCGTTCATCTCCAGCGTAACGTACGGGTATCCACGCAAGGAGAGGTAGAAATGGTCGATCTGGCCTGTGAAAGGGCGTTGAATCTTCCAGTTACGTACGTTGTGTCCGCCGACCGCGATCCAGTTGTCGTAGCTCACGAACCGCGTCGGGCCCTCCCTCGACACGAAGAGCAGATCCTGCAGCACATCATCCACCTTGACACTGAACTTGTTTGCTTCACTGTCAATGCACCGCCACACGAGCTTGTGCCACTCGCCATCCATCAAGTTCTGCCGCTCGGTGCCGCGGAGTAGCGCAGAGCAGCAGGCACCGAACGCGTCCACAACATAGAAGGTCGTGTGAAGCTCGTGGTAGCGTAGCCGCTCCTTTGTGATGACTGGTTCCGAGTTCAGCACGATACCGAACTCTTGCATTTGGAAGTTGCTATCCGTCACACCCAAGAGCGTCATCATCCGCGACGAGACATCCGTGCGGAAGCACAACTCGATTCGCCAGTTGTGCATGAGAGGGCCGAAAAGCGGCAGCGTTCCGACGTTCATGACTAGGTTGCCGTCAAACGACGGAGCGCTGCGCGGTGACGGCTCCTCCACAGCGCGCAGGTTCAACAGTGTCTCGTGATGGTCAGCAGGAATCGTGCGCGTCACTTCCTGCAGCGTCCCGTTCTCGACGGCAAAGAGCGGCCACCGGACAATGGGGTGCGAAGGAAAGACGCCTGACCAGAACCGCAGCTCCGCAATGGCACCACGAAACACCAAGGCTGGCGCGTTCACCTCGTCAAGGTAGCCGCCCACAAAGAGGCGATGCGACCATGGGTTGAAGGCGATGGGGTGCTCTTGCTGAATGAGCTGAATGTCAATGAACCGCCCGTCCACCTCGCACGACAACTGTCCCTCCTCTAAACTGTGAACGCGCAACATCAAGTGGTGGAAATTCGTGCCGTCGGTAAGGCCTGCTTTCGCCACAGATGCCACCGCCTCCAGTACTCGGTTGGCGGAGTCGCGAATGATGACTCGGACCGAGTCTGGCATGTCCTCGTACCAGTTGAGGCTCAACTGAAACAACTGGCCGACGTCCTCGCGCTGGCCTTCCATGATCTGTATCAGCACTCGTTTGCCGTCTACTGGCTTCAAGTCCGTGCGAAGCCAAAAATCGAGCGCCAACTCGCGAACCACCTCGTCGAAGTTGGGAATTCCGGGCAGCGCCATCACGGACGACACGCCGTCGAAGGTGTAGAGAGTGATCTTGTCGCCCCAGCCATTTCCGCGAATGGGCTCACAGTCGCCGCCCGACTCCTGCTCCCGCAGCTCTGACAGCAGCCCTGCAGTATTGCGGCGCTGCAACTGATTGAAGATGGCAGTGTGGCTACGTGCGTTCTTGGCCGCCATTAGTGAGGCAGCCATAGATGCCCGGGTAGCGCGGTTCGCCGGGGGAGACGCCGCGAACGCCTGCGGCATCAGTAAAGACGAGTCGATGTGAGGCGGCTTCAGGAGGTCATTGTGAGCGGCTGTGATGAGCCCGTAGCGGTTCACTGCAGCTGCCTGCCTGTCAGCGGGGTGCACGTAGTGGTATTCCTGTCGCAGCTTGGCGATCTTCTTACGCAGCTCCTTTGACAGCTGCACGCTGCCTCCGCCCTGCCTCGCGATGTCGCGCTCGTGCACCTTTATGCCGCGTGCCTCCGTCGCATCCACCTCGACGGCGTTCACGTTCATCTGCAGAAGTCGCTGCATTTGCTTCTCCTTCGCGATTTCATCCGCGGCAACTTGCATTCCGTACTCCGCTGACGATCGGACTGCCTGAAGAAAGGCGACCAGGATGGGCTCGAGATGCGCCTCGACGTGGACGCCTCGGTGGACAAGAGTGATGTTCTCTCTTCGCTGAACACACTGCATGATGTCCTCAAACACCCACTGCAGTGCCGTCGCCTCTTGCTCATCGCCTCCGTCCACAATGCCATCCAAGGGGGTAGCAAAGAAGCGGGGCGTTAGAGGGTACTGGGCCACTCGAAGCTGCGACTCGATTTCCTCTGCGGAAGGCTGCGCTCCCTTTCGAGCCTCGTAGATAACGGCGATGCGATTCTCAAAGGTCGACCACGTGTAAGGCTCCTCATCCTTTGCCTCCGCCCTCCGGTCTCCCTTGCCTCCGTCCTTGCGAGCCGGCTTTTCAACACAAAAAAAAAGAACCATAGCCTGCCTGTCGCAGTTTCGTGACCAAAGAGGGATGACAGAGCCCAAAGGGAGGAAGATAAGGTTGCTTGTCAGCGTGAAGAAGCTGAAAGCACCAAGATGACGGAGAGAGCACGGCTCGAAGCCAGGACGCACACATGCGCCGCACGAAGCAAGAGGTCGCTTCTCGTGTTTTGCGCCACCCAGGAATATATGCGGAAGAACGCTCCTAACGGCTTCGAAGAGCATTGTGTTCAAGCGTGTGTGTGTGTGTGTGTGTTTCCACAAAGCACAAGCCAAGGAAGAAGATGGCAAAAGGCCAAGGAGCGGAAAACGAGAGTAACGCAAGGAGTTGGATCGACACACAGGACTTTCCTAGCATGAAGTCCGCAGCAGCAAACATGATGGAGAGCAGAGGGAGAACCCACTATTTATGGTTCAGCACCGACGGTGCGGCTGCCGCGTTCAGCTTCGGCACACAAAATCTATCTCTGCTATTCTGCTGCCCTTTCCCCCGTGCGTTACTTGCATGATGATATAGAGGGCCAAACTAGCTTGAGCTCATCACCTAGTGGCAGAAGGAGAAGAAACAGACGCTAACGGCAGCCCATCTGTCGTTTACATGGAGAAACAAGCAAAGCAGATTTACATCTTTTTCTTACCCTTCTTCTTCTTCCCTGCTTGGGACCTAGTGGCGCTAATCACAACGATTTGCTTGTAAACGACAGGGTCGGTGCGCTCGCTAACCCGAAGCGTAGTTACATGCCTGCTTGCCTGCAGCGACTTGAGTAGGCACTCGGTGGCACTGGGTGTGATGGTGCACATATTCAAGTCCACCACGCGTAGAGCTGTGCCGCACTCCATGGCTTCGCACAGTGCTAGCACGGCGTTCACGTCGCCTGTAAACGCCGTGTCAGCCAGGTCGACGTCCTCCAGCTTCGAGCTTACGCAGATTGCCTTGGCAACCTCCTCCACCCCCTTGTCACCGATCGCATTTCCACGGAGCGACAGCACAGACACGTTGGACTCCTTCACGATTCGCGATGCAATATAGCCCGCTCCATCCGAGCTGACGCCGCAGTACTGGAGAGAGAGCGACGTCAAGGAGCTGTTCCACTGCAGAGCTGTGCAGAGCTCCCGCACCCCGGCATCCTCCAACGGGTTGAAGTCGAGGACTAGCGTTGTCACCGTTGCGTTGCTCCTTAGGTAACTGCCAAGATACCGGCAGCCCCGTGGCCCGATCGCGCAGCCTGGCAGCTCGAGGCGCTGGATGCCAAATGGGTTACGATCAGGAAGCGGCTGGTATTGACTGAGAAATTCGCACAGAATGAGAATGCCATCGTCCCCGAGTTCTGCGTGATGCAATTGAATCACACGGAGAAAGGGATAAGGTCGCAGTGCAACGCTGCAAAGCGTCTTCAAATCGCCGGGCGCAACCTCGCCATGCACAAACAAGGGAACCTGGGGTACTCCTTCCTGATCCCCATCCTTCACACGCGTCAGCTCCGCCTTCAACCGCCTCGCAAAAGGGGCAAACGGCTCCCCTAGAACGCCGCACGCTTCATGCAGACGACGCAGATCCGTGTCGACATGGAGCTCCTGCGCTACGGTGATCACCGGCGCAGAGGCCTTTGCGTCCTTTTTGCCCTGCTTCGGAGGCATACTCGTCCGTCACCTCTATTAAAGCTGGCCACCACATATGCGTGTACGCGCACGCCATAAAGGACACACGCGAACCAGAAAGAAACCAGACGGAAAAAGAAAAGCAAAGAGAGTTGATAAACCATGATCATGTCACTACGGTAAACGCGTGAAGACGCTTGCCGTGCGGCGAACGGAAAACCAGAGGTGATTGCTTTGTATTGGGGAGACAGCTGTGCGAGAGAGGTCTCTTTTTTTTGCCTCCCAGAACTTTGTCCGTGCGAACAGACGTGCAGCAACTAGGCTGGTGTGCTACACGACACCAATTTTTAATGCGCATTTCGTTGCTTCAACCGACGCTACAGTACATGGCTAAAAGAAGCGAATACGCCTCGTGCAAACGGCAACACTGCCACCCAACCACGGCGAAGCCAGCCGTGCTATACATCCCTCACATAAACACATACCAACAACAAAAAATAAACACCACCACGAAGAAAACCTTCAACGCAGAAGCGCTAATCACCCATACCCTCCAGCAGCAGGCTGCGGAGCTCCAGCAGGTCGATCTGATTCTGTGCACTCGGAAGAACTGCTAGAATATCCTCTGCGGAGATCACATCCTTTTCGTCAACAGACAAATTTGTCCTGAGCTCCGCTAGAAGGCGCGGAAGCTCTGCCGGGTCCATATAGCCTGTTCCAGTGCGGTCGTATCTGCGAAGGAGAATGTCGATTGGGTCCTGTGACCCCGCTTTTTCGTCCTTTTCCGATCCGAAGGAAATCGGGTCCGCCGAACGCGACGATGCCTCTTGCGTTCCATTCTCCATCAGCTGCCCTTCCGAGTCGAAAGGTGCCGCGTAGCCGCTCAAGATGGCGAAAAAGTTAGCACTATATTTGTACAGATCAGTCGGTTTGTCGCGCATCACAGCCTTTGTGTACTGCTTCATGATCGTCCCCAGCTCCGGAGGGACGTTAATCTGATCAGCAGAGTACATGGCGTTCATTTTCGCTAAGTATATGAAAAACGAGGCCTCACGACTTGACAATTGCTCTGAAGCCCGCTCCACTAGTACAACCAGAGTAGCGAGAGGGTGCCTCAACTTCAAAGCGGAAAACTTGAATTGCACAGAGAAAAAGAGGGTGTGTAGAGTAAAAAAAGAGAAATGAGGTAGAAGTGCCGATGCACCACAAACGAGCATCACATAGAAGTTGGCCAAATTGCACTACCAATTTGCACATGCGCGAGTGGTAAGCCGTTTAGAAATGCGGCGAAACCAAGAATCACTTCCCATACAAGGCATCTACTTTTATTTGTGCGTGTTTCCCTCATCGTTCACAGAAACGGAGAAATATGCAGCATCTATTGTATGCAAAAAAAAAATAGAAAAGGTGCTTTCAGAACTAGGCTAACGTGCACATCGTCGTTCATCATCTCTGACCCACGCAAAAAAAAAAAGCAACAGCACCTGCCACCGTACCCTCACTCGCTTCACTCAGAGAGGCGAGAAAGCGCCTTGTTTTGTTCCAGTACAATTCTATGCAGCCTTTCTTTTGCTTCTATCGATTCTTGCAGCGACTTTTCCAACTCCGCCACTCTGGATTCCAGAACTTTGTTGCTTTCAACGAGCTGCTCACACGAGACCGCAATTCTCTCATTCTCATCAATGACCGCCTTCAGTGTTGCCCGCTCATCTTCTAGCGCTTGGGCCTGCTCTCTTCTATCAGCCGCATCGTTAAGCGATAGAACTTCACGCGCGACAAGGCGCGCGTTGGACGCTTCCAGATCCTGCACTCTCGTCTTCTCTTTCGAAAACGAAGCTTGGAGTAAGGCCATGTCCGCAAGAAGTGTGTCGCACCGCTGGCGCAGCAACAAAGACTCATTGTCTTTCACAATCACCTGCTTGCTCAACTCACTCAAGCTCTGATGTAGCTCTTCAATACAGCGCTCTTTCGTCTGCAGAAGCTGAACGAGCTCCGAGCACTTTGCTTCGAGTTCAGCTGCCTGGTGATCCCCTCTAGCTAGTCGTTGATGGTGATTCTCATTCTCGTATTCGAGTGATTGGATATCCAATGTCAGCTGTTGCTCTCGTAAATGCATCGATCTCAACTGCTCCTGTAAATATGCCACAGTCTCCTCCTTTGAGGCAAGTCCGGCGCGCACATTATCCAGCTCCCGCTCAAGGAAGCGCTGACTTTCCAAAAGCGACTCATTCTCTTGCGCAGCCTTTTGATATGCACTTAGAATTTCCTGTACCTCCATGTCTTTTGCCTTCGCAGCGTATACTGCGTGTGCCTCACGCTCGCACAATTGCTGAATTTCAGCACGCAAATTCTCGTTTTCGTTTGCAAGTGTGCTTAATTGACGGTTCGAGTGGTTTTTCGTAGCCGAGAGCTGCGCTACATCCGCTTCGTACTGGCGCAGCTGCTCCTCCCAGTGATCTCTGTCCCGCTCAATTTGAGATTTCTCCACCAGCATCTTTTGCCGCTCCTCTCCCAGGAGTCTGATTTTGTCCGCCATCGCGCGTTCCGCTGCGGTTTGATCGCTGCATCGCTGCTGCAACGCACGAAGCTGCACGGACAAATTCTCGACATCGTCTACCGCGATTCGCCTCCGCTCCGCCTCGGTGCTTAGCTGGTTCTTTGTCACCTCCAGCATCGCCAAGGCGTCCCGCTGCATCGCACTTAGATCCTCCAAAGCACCACGAAGCTGATCGCACTCTCGCGTTTTCTCCTCAAAAAGAATCGCTAGGCTATGCGGTGCCTCGGCATCCTCTCCCGCAGTTGGCAAAGCGTCCTGTAGCGTGCACACCTGACACGATTGGGACATCCGTTCGATAGGGCTGGTTTGACTCTCGGATTCCGAGCGGTGAAGCTCACAAACTGTGCCCGTGTTTGTCCTCTCGACACGCTGCAGCTTTGCCTGCTCCGCCAACTCTGAGCTCAAGCGATCGCATTCCTGCGACAAAGTCTCAACAGTCATCTTCAGTGCCGCAATCGTGGACGATCGCTCCACATTGCTCTCCTCCAAGCTGCCCTTGACTTTGACGACTTCCTCTTTTCTGCATTTCAGCAGCGCCTGCATTTTTCGCAATTTCGCCTGCAAGTCCGCCCTTTCCATACAAGCAACGCTCTTTTCGCTGTTGGCGGCGGCCAATTGCTTTTCGAGAACCTTACACCTTTTGCTTGCGTCGCCAACCTCACTACGCGAGCCACTGGGGTGTCGGAGATTTTCTAGCTCCGCGTTCTTTTCCTTGATAGTTTGCTCATATTGGCTGGTCAGCTCACGTACATCAGCATACGACTTTGCTCGCATGGTAGAAAGCAGCTGCTCTAGGCGCTCCACCTCTCGATGAAGAAACGCAATCTGCGCCAGTAGATGCGCAACCTGTCCATCCCTTCCTGAAGTCTCCGAGGGAGAGCGCCCCACATCAACACGCGACCCGAGGTTCTCGCGCGCGCCAACGGCTGGAGTGCCACTCATTGTCAACTTCTATGCAGCAGCTCAAAACGGAACTGATATACTCACTGCACTTATCATGAGAAAAAAATTCAAAACGGAAAAAAACAAAAGCCCTCAGAAGACAAGAGAAATGAAGAGAAACAGATAAACATATACTTGGAAGGAAAGAAGCATTTGAAGCCCTATAAAAGAAATAGGTGATTCAATAAAGTTGCACCTGTTCATTGGCTGACCACAGCGTGCGCTGCATAATTCCAGCTAGCGCGTTTTTTCTTGTAACGAAATTCTTTTAATTCATTCACTTACAGCAGTATTCTTTTCTAGCTCAACTCTATAAATGTGCTATCATTCGGTATGTTTCAGAAAAAGAACATACTCTTCCGATCACATTGCAGAGTGCGTACCACTCCCATTTCAACGACTCCGATAAGTTACACAGACACGCGAAAAAAAAACACCACAGTAGGCGCGGCAGCTGCATATTCAGCAATATCTACCGCTTATAGAATTCCGACCTCTGCTTTTCAAAGAGCTCCTGCTCCAACTTTTTTATACGCTGCGAATTGTACGCGTCCGTCGCAACCACCATAAGTGGAACAGACACCATTCCGACACAGAAGCCGCCGACAAATATCAGCGATATTTTCGCGGGAATGCGGTTTCGTGGCTTCCGGAACGCGATAAACGCTGATACGCTACCAAGTATAATTCCTGCGTCTAAGCCGCGCTGCATCGGCTCGCACGACAAAAAAAAGCGCCACTGCTGTGCCAGCGCTCGCCGGCGAGCTTGGCCGATTTCCAGGCCTTCCTGCTCAATGATGTACTGCTTCAGATCCTTGACGTCGGAGTCGGGGTACATTTTGCTCGGATCACGAGGCGCCTGAATCTGCTTCATCAGCTCTACCGTCTCCGGAGACGCCACTTTGTACCGACCAGAAACAACCAAATCGCCGATGTTGGTCGACTCTGGAGGACTGTCCTCATAGTGAGGCACCGAAGCGGCCGGCATCGTTTCCACTTTGCTGCTGCTGCCTCCCATCTTTTCCGAGGCTGGTGCAAAGTCGCTTGGCCCTTGACTTGCTGCTGCGAAAATTGAAGTAAAAAGATCAAAGCAGAGGAGGATAAAAATGAAAGGGACACTTTATTGAGAGCTAGGCCATCGTTATTCTTGCCTTTTCAAATCAAGAGCATCAATCATAATTATATTCACGCCCGGAGGAGCTACCATCGACCACCGCGCACTATCCACATGGAGAGAGAATCCACCCAAACATGAAGAAGAAAGGCAGCAGGACCTTTCTTATACACCACGTTTTCCAAGCAAAGGGTCACCAAAAGGGGCCCACTTCAAACACAGCTCCCCTGCACCACGAAATAAATACCTGCCTAGCCTTCCAGCACAATGCAGCCCTACCAGGTGCAAGTCAAACGCTAAAACGCAACGAAGAGAATACGTTAACGAAAATCTAAGTACTTCCGGTGTTAGTAAGCACCGTGCACACGCCAGATTCCGGGTTCAATGTTGCTATTCTTATCCGTTCCCGACCATGAAGGTGACACAGCGGGGGGGGGTCAGCACACACACCCGGCACGTCAACACCCACCTCTAAATTACAGTAAGCGCGCTGCAAATCAGCGGGGCTGTTCGCGTGCACACACGCCCCTTGATGCGTCACCTGCGGAGGCGGGCGTGCGAGCACATGCTCTTATTAGGCGCTAACCTTCGCCCACAAAACTCTGGGGCAAGAGTGGTCGTACGCTTCGCGGGCTGCAGCTGAGATACGCCTCCGTTTGCCCTTCCCATGGTGCCAGCATTCCGCTGTGCGGCGCTCCGGGTTGCCGCCGCGATGTGTAGCCATGGTGTCTGGAACAAAATTGCTATGCCCTCTGCGTCCTTCAGATGGGCTTTGCAGCCTACTCCGGCGTCGTTCCCGTGGCGAAAGCGCTACATGATACACTCGTATTTCGAGCTCGCCGCAGTAACCACCACTGCCGCAAGCAACCGTTGTCGGCGGGTGCGTGCCCTGCCGTGGTGGCTTCCAAGGTTATGGCGTTTGTGGCCTTCTACCTTTAAGCCGCCATCGCCGAGAAAAAGGGTTTTAAGGACGAGCTGTTGTGCGCGTAGGGGCGGCCAGCATGTTCACATCACGCAGCGTGATCAGGGCAAGGTTGCTGTCGAGGGACAAAGGGCTGCGGCAAGCGAACGCGCATAGTGCTCCTATACTGGGAAACTGCACGCCCAATGGTCGGGGGCGAGCATCACAAACAAAACACCTCCCTCAAAAGTATCCCTCACAACCCTTTGACCTCAAACGACCCGTGCGAACAGGGCGTCTGCATTAACGTTGCTGAGAACATATCGTGCTTCTCGGCTGTCATCGTGCGTCCTTGTTTACGATGATGTGGTGCCTCGGTTCGGCGTTACTCTGGTTTTCTCTCTTCGCCCGGCCAGTGTGGGGCTGATACAATTTTGTGCGCTTGACGGGTGGCGGCCACACAAGCAGCGCTAGCCCCAAATGTGGAAGTACCCGGTAAATGGCCATAAGGACGCGAAAAAACGCATGCCCGATTTGCCGCCAAAGCATCAGCGCCACAAACGGCGCCAGGACAGATATGCCTCAAGATCATCGGCGCAAGCCGGCTTTCATTAAAGCGCGCGAAACTGCAGATGCACAACCCAGCTGCTCTCTGCGCTGCTGCGGTGCGGCGTGCAGTCGACTCTGCTATGCCATCCTGGGGTGCAAGGGGCCCATATATATTCCCGGACCAGGGCCCGAGAAAACAAGCGTACATCTACGCTTACTTGTCGCGGTATTCGTACCGGTCGGTGTGTGCTGGTGAACTAGTGAAGCGGTTAGGGTTAGGGTTAGGGTTAGGGTTAGGGTTAGGGTTAGGGTTAGGGTTAGGGTTAGGGTTAGGGTTAGGGTTAGGGTTAGGGTTAGGGTTAGGGTTAGGGTTAGGGTTAGGGTTAGGGTTAGGGT